>NW_020174042.1:2106912-2121597 GCF_003031525.2 Neophocaena asiaeorientalis asiaeorientalis | reverse complement strand
AAAAAAAAAAAAAAAAAAAAAAAAAGAATGCTGCATGAGTGAAAGAACTTTCTATACCAAGAGAAGATGCAGAGAGGGGAAAGAGAAAGCAGAGGTTAGTCTAACTCATTAATAAATAGTTTGAGAAGGTCATTCAAGAACAGTGAATTTGGGGAGTTACAGATAATCCCTAGTTTTCACCACCTCAAATTCTGTGAATCTGGTAACTGATGATGCTTTGAAAGTGTCTGTTTTCATTTTTTTGTAGGTCTTGATTTGTTCATCAATTTTTAGGTGTGGTTTGTCCCTTTTGGTGTTAATTCCTCAGTTCTCGCTCAGTGTTACATCCAATTCACCAGAAGAGCCACAGTAAGAAACGATGGCAAGCACAGAGGACTACAAGGGTGGCAGTCACGGATGGCAGTTAATAAGAGCCAGACGGCCCGGGTTTGCATTTCAGCGTCACTAGCTGCTAGCTTCCTGTTACTCAGCAAGCTCCTCGGCCACTCTCTGTCTCCATTTCCTCATCTTCAATTAAGGATCATTATTACCTACTTCATATAGGGCTATTAAGAGGATTTAAACAAGATAATCCACTTAAAGAATTTATCACACTCGGCTTCCCTGGTGGCGCAGTGGTTGAGAGTCCGCCTGCCGATGCAGGGGACACGGGTTCGTGCCCCGGTCCAGGAAGATCCCACATGCCGCGGAGCGGCTGGGCCCGTGAGCCATGGCCGCTGAGCCTGCGCGTCCGGAGCTTGTGCTCCGCAACGGGAGAGGCCACAGCAGTGAGAGGCCCACGTACCGCAAAAACAAAACAAAACAAAAAAAGAATTTATCACACTGCCTGACACAACTAAATGTGCAATAAATGTTACCTAAAATTACTATTAGTCATAGAATTATAGGGGAATCAAAAGAAGAATTTTCTTCTTTCTCCGTATTTCTCTTAAATGAGGTTTTCAGAGGCAAAAAAGACTGAGGATCTAGTCTTATGAATATAGATATTTGCTTTTATGTTAGAAAAAAAAATTACATGGCTCCATATCACAAAATTTAACATCTTTCCATTAAACATCACACAATCCTCATCATCATTATGCCCTACACACACCCTAAGTGATGTGGAGTTTCTATTGATATTCAACAATAGGGTCCAGAAATTTTAAATAAGAAATAGTTGCAGAAATGCATGTTGGGCAGTAATCTGTGGGTGCCCTAAGAGCTTGGGCCAACACAGATGCCTGGGATTCTGCCTCCAAGGCCTGGACCCACACACAGTCAGATGGGTCAGGTTCCTGCAGCCCTTCAAAGCTCCATTTGAGACCCTCTTCAAGAGGGGAGTTCCCAATAGGTGAAAGCAGCAGCAGCCACTGAGGATGGAATGCCCCACACCTACTTCAGTAGGTGAAGTAGGTGTGGGGCATCGATATGATATCGATCGCTATCGATATGATATCGATCGCTATCGATATGATAGCGATCATTGGTTTCTTTCATTGTGTCCAGAATAAAACAGGCTTCTTCCTGAAAGTTCTGTATCATCTCATCACTAAAGAGCACATGGATTCCTGTGGGCCCCTGCTTGTGGACCTGGCTGATCTGGCAAGGGGAAACGCTGAAAAGCTGAGCAATTTTTTCTGTCAGTCCAACAGCTGTCAGTTCTTCTAGGTAGATGGCATGGTAAACGAAGAAAGTACCATTTGAGTCTCCATCCTCGTGCTTCTGCTGCTGTTGCCGCTGCCCCCTCAGCCGCAAGGATTCCTGACAAACATAAATGGTTAGCCTTGGGCGCACCATCCGGCCTTCTAATGCATTAAAAAGTCTGATTCCATCTGCAGGGCCACAGATTTGAATCACATCATCTCTAGTTAGTTTCAATAAATCTGCCCCTGAGACCTTTGTAAAAAGCCTCGTGAATGTGGAAAAACGGTTTCCATGCAACCACCGCTGAGCCTCCTGAGGTGTGGTTGTCAGCAAGAGGTTATCTGTGACTGGAGGGGGCAGCTCTGGCTGGTGACTTGGTGAACCATTTCCTTCCCCAAGAGAAAGACTGCTATGGGAACTGCTGAAGCCAGGTGATGGGGAATTATTGACATACGTGATCTCGGGCCGTGGAGAACACTCTGTGAGTATAGTTGTCTCATAGGAAGGTTGCTATTTCTCCTTCTCATGAGGCGTTCGTTTCTCCATTTTCTCCCTGTCTGTTTTTTGTTTTCTGTCTGCACCTTTGGGCTTGAAGACTTTGATCTGGCAGCTGGCTGAGTGTAAGTGCCCAGTATATTCCCCATTCTCATTCTCCTTGAAGGTATCGATTTGTACTCAAAATGGCACTCCCTTCTCTCCACCATGTTTCTGCATCGTGAACTCTGTGCTAATACAATGCACTTGAATAAACACAGATGTCCTCTTTGCAGGGTCCCACAGGAACTCCACTGTATTTAGTTGGTTTGGATTAGCCCTAGGATCGATTATACCCACAGACATTGGGATATCTACGTCAAGAATTCTATCTCCAGGTGGGTTCCACCTCCAGCCCTCCAGCTGCTGATGTTCAGTGTATTGGAGCCGTCTGTCATGGAACATGACACGGAATACACTCTTCACCAACTTGCCGTTAATTTCTGGTAGTTCTCCAAGTTTCCTGTTGTTTAGTATTCGGATTTCATAAGACTGGCCTTGATTGAGATGTGTCAGGGTTTCATCATGGAGTTTCACTGCTGGAGAGGTGGCAGCACAAAGCACATATTGAAAAGGGAGGATTTTATTCTCATTATCTGGAGGCAAACTTGACTCTTCTTGCTTAAAGATGGGCAATGCTTGGCAACACCTGCGCTCCCATGCCGCTTTCGCACCTTTTCCCCCGCCCCTTTCTGCGGGAACCACCTGCCGTTTATCTGTCTGTCCCAAGACACAGGCAGGAGGGTGTCTGCTCTACCTCTGGGTCCTCAGCGTACAGCCCAGTAAATGAGTCCAGGGCTGGATCCCTGACTCCAACATGGATCCCATTTCCCTCCTTCACCAGCCTGATCCCAGCCCAATCCAGCTCTGCTCAAGTTCTGACCTCATCCAAGACCCCAGCTTCACTTTTGACTCTTACCTCGCCCTGGCCTCAACAGCACACAAAGGAAAGGAATAAAGGCAGGTGCCCCTCACTACCAGGGGTACATCTCTACCTCCCTGAAGAAGGACTCAGCGTCCTGAGCCCTCTTCGAGTCTGCAGAGGGGAATGAGGGCAAGTAGGGGTGGGAACCTGGGCAATGCAAGTTCCAGACCTGACCTGGTCTATTGGCACCCTCTAGAGGACAGTTCTATTACCAGAGCTGGCTTTGCAACTAGATCCTATACCTCTCCACAATGAGGGGCTACAGGCCTGAGAAGCTTCTGGACCCACTGCCCACCATCCACTACTCCACCTGGGGGGCCTCCTTACGTTCTGCAGACCAGCAACCCCTCCCTTGTTTCTCAGCACCGGGTCACCTGCTCAAATCCCAAACTAGCCCATCTTTGGCCTCCTTACGTTCTGCAGACCAGCAACCCCTCCCTTGTTTCTCAGCACCGGGTCACCTGCTCAAATCCCAAACTAGCCCATCTTTGGCCTCCTTACGTTCTGCAGACCAGCAACCCCTCCCTTGTTTCTCAGCACCGGGTCACCTGCTCAAATCCCAAACTAGCCCATCTGGAGCCATTCCCTGGCTCCAGAAGTCCTCTCAGATGGCAGCTGGTGCCCTGGTTTGCTCCTGACCCCTCCTTGGTCACCCCACCTGCAGCCTTACATTCTGGTCCAGCTTGGCTCCTTCCCAGATGCCTTGCTTGCTGTTCCCAAGGGAGGCATCTTCTTGAGGGCGGGGCCTAGGGTTCCCCTTCCCCCACTCAGACGGGGGCTCCCAGAGCACGAGGCCCAGGCTCTTTCTCCTGCCCACCAAACTAAGAACCTCCAGAGAACCAGGCCTGGCTTTCTACCTCCCCTCTTAGACTGAGGTTTTCCTGCAAATATGGCTTATGTCTCTTCCTTCCCCTCAGACTGGGAGGTCCCTGAGTCCTGGGCATGAGTCTCTCTTTCTTTCTTCAGGATGGGCGCTTCCTTAGGTCTGACCCAGGGTCTTCTCCCCAACCCTTCCACCTGGCTATTGATCTCCAGACTTTTCCACCTCCAATCCCCATTCTGTGCAGTTCTGCCCACAGCTGGGGCACTCAGGAGCCTCTGGAGCCTCCCCCAGCTCTGGGGCCCTGGGAGGGCTTCCTTCGGCTCTGGGCTGGACCTTTGGCTTGGAGCACAGGCCCTTCCTGTGGGACCGTGAGGCCCAGAGTGCCCACGCGAGCTCCACCTCTGACCTCACAAAGGCTGCCTCAGAACCTGGTCTCCATGGAGCTGCTGGCAGGAGAAGGGATGCTATTTTGGGCAGTGCGTCCGGACTCGGTGACGGGCCAAACCCCTGCCCCACTGACCTCTTCCCTGGAACAGCAGAGCAGAGCAGTGCTCGGGCCACCCCGAGGAGGGCTGAGAGGCGGGCTCTAGCTTGGGGACGCAGGGACAGTGGAGCCTGAGACAGTCATGGAGGAACAAGTTCAAGACCTGCTGTGACTGAGAGGCCCCCAAGGCAGACGCTGGGAAGCATAAGGCACTTGGGCAGAGTGAGTCGGGCTCTAGGCAGGGCTGGGACAGGGGGCCTCCCCTGGGACCCAGGCCTGGGAGTGCCACTGCTGGGGACCACATGGGGAGGAGGTGACCGTGGGACTGTCTGGGGAAGGAACCCCAGCCGGGAGTTGAAGGCCTGGATATCTGCTCTGGTTTAGTCCTGAGTTGCTGCGTCATATGGGTGTATCACACCTCCTCTCTGGGCTTCAGTTTCCTTACCCGTAAATTGACTGCTGGGAGGCCCAGTGGTACAGCAGAGACTGGGAGGCTGTGTGGGGCTGGGCTGCCAGCAGAGCCTGGGGCGTGGGAGTCGGGGGGCGAGTAGAGACTGGCGACATGGGACCAAAGCGGAAGGGATGCAGATCAGAGTAATGGGTGGATTTCTGGCTTTGCTGGAGTGGTTCCTCCCTCTGAAGTCCCCTCCTGAGAGGCTGGGGCTAGAGGGTTTCTGCCATCAGGGCTAGGGATGTGAACTTAGGCTGCAGTTAGAGGGAAGCTGCCTAGAGAACAAGGGAGCATGCAGGATGGGGAAACTCCAGGGTTACCTTTGTGATGTCATTTGTGAGGAAAATGGGGATTAAAAGGGGGGAATTTTCAGGAAAGGTGAGAGGGTAGATTCTGTTCTGAGGTGAGGGTTAGGACTAAATGAACTTTCAGGTCCTCATCCTGCGTGTGTGTGTGTGTGTGTGTGTGTGTGTGCAAGGGGAGGCAGACAAGGCCCTGGAAAGTCACAGTGTAAGTCAGCAGCAAGAGAGCTTGAGGTTAGACTGAAGACAATAATACCCGCATATATGAGGGGTGGAGCTGCTGGGGGGAGGCTGTGGGCATCTCCACTGTCCAAAGCTGGGCTGCAGACTTGGGAAGGTCAGGAGGACCTCCGCAGGGCCTGGTCCGGGGGCCACGAGTCTGGGGACCAGCAGGGGTGAGGGGGTGTGGCTTTAGTGCCACTCCCCATTGGCTGAAGACACCGACCCCTCCTTCTCCGTCCCTGCCAGCTCGGCTGGGTTGAGGGGTTGGCACTGGCAGCAGCTGTCCCTGTGGCTTCTTCCCTGGGGGAGCTGAGGTCTGATGAGAATGAGGGGCTAAGTTCTGAGCCACCCAGCCCTAGTGACCTCTCTCTGGCTCCACAGCATCTAAAAATCTCAAAGACAGAATATGACTCAGGCCGACAGGAAGAAGCGGTAAGCATCCCACCCATTCCCCTACCCAGCCCTTCCGTCCTGCACCCAGCACACCCCCAGGGCCCTCCCTGCCCCTCTTTCAGCCTCTCCCTCATGGTAGCTGATGCTCCCAGACTCCTTCCTTCTCACCCCGTACCAGCCCATGGGGCCCAGAAGAAGGATCTCTCCCACCTGTGCCCATAGCCAAGCATGGGCTGGGCCCTGGGCTGAGGGGAGGCTCAGAAAGACCCAGATGAGGGTCAAGGATTTGGGCAGTGGGTTCCAGCTGCCCCTGTGTAGGTTGTGCTCAATTGAACTGAACTCACCACCTCTCACCCGCTCAGGCTCAGGTCTCTTTGGGGTGAAATAAAAGCCAAAGTCCTTGCAATGGCCAAGGCCCTGCCTATCTAGTGCCCATTTCCTCTCTGACCTTCCCCCACCCCACTCTCCCATCCTTTCCTTCAAACATGCTCAGAGTCCTTAAGTGGCCATCCCCCCTGCCTGAAATGTTCTTTCTGCAGTTCCCCACAGGGCTTGCTCCCTCCCCTCCTCCCTGTCTTTTTTGTTTTTAAAATACATTTATTTATTTATTTATTTATTTATTTATTGGCTGCTTGGGTCTTCGTTACTGCGCACAGGCTTCCTCTAGTTGCCGCCAGCGGGGCTACTCTTCCTTGTGGTGCATGGGCTTCTCATTGCAGTGGCTTCTCTTGTTGCGGAGCATGGGCTCTAGGTGAATGGGCTTGAGTAGTTGCGGTGCACAGGCTCAGTAGTTGCGGCTCGTGGGCTCTAGAGCGCAGGCTCAGTAGTTGTGGTGCATGGGCTTAGTTGCCCCGCGGCATGTGGGATCTTCCCGGACCAGAGCTCAAACCCGTGTCCCCTGCATTGGCAGGCGGATTCTTAACCACTGCGCCACCAGGGTAGTCCCCTCCTCCCTGTCTTTGCTCAAATGCCACCTTCTCAGTGAAGCTCACCGACTGCCCTACTCAGTCACTGCCCACCCCCTTTTCCTTGCTCTACCTTTTCCCGTAGGATGTACTACCTTCTACCACACAGATGACCTACTTAGGACATTTCATCTTCTGCCTGTCAGCTCCACATGAGCATGGATGTTGGTCTGCTTGTGTGCTCTTGGATAGAGAGAATGAATGGGTCCCTTCTGTGCCGATGACATCGCTGTCTCTGCCCAGGACTCTCATAGCGCTTTAGACCCTTTTTCCAGAGACTCACTGGTCCTGCAGGCAGCTCAGTCCCAGCTGAAAACAGCCTTCTCCACTCCTCTCCCACCACTTCCCATGGTCTCAGCTCAGTCAAGGATCCCCTTCTCCTCCGATGCTCAAGCCAGAAGTCAAGGCCTTGTCCTTGCTATTCTGTCCCCCACTAACCACCTCATGTCCCTCACATCTAACCACCAATCTGCTAAAATATGTAAGATATCCTCACTCCCACATCCCTACGCCCTCACAGCCACTTTAGGCCACCACTTGCCCATTCTTCAAGTCTCTTCAGGCCTTGCCTCCCACCCCGGGGCTTCTTGCTCTGACGGTGTTATCCATCTCCTCCACTGGATGAAGCCATCCAAGGGCAGAGACTGGATTTTTACTTTTCCCCCTTGTGCCTGACTTATAAGTAGCTGCTCAACAAACATGTGTTGAGTGGATAAATATTGGTTAGCCGGTTAAATGGTTGGCTTGAGGTTAGTTGGATAGTTTGCAGCTGGTTGGTTGATTAGATAATTAAACGAGCTGGTCAATAGGAGAATCAGTTAGTTGGTTAAGTTGCTAGGTTGATGAGTCAAAGGGTTGGTTGGTGGGTTGTTAGATATTTAGTTCCTTGGTTAGCACATATTACTTAGGTAATTACCTCATTGGCTGTTAGTTTCTTGGTTTGTAGGCTAGTTTTCTTAGATGCCCTTTATCATTCTATACCCTTCCTTGAGCTCTCTCATCTATGCCCACAGGTCAGATAACCATCTATGACATAGTGACGTCCAAATGGGTATCTCTAAACAAGACCACATGACCGGCAGCCTCCTTACTGGTCACCACCACTTAGCTGTCTAGTGAGCTCCTCAAACTCGCCACACCCAGAAGGGGACCCCTCATTCTCCAGCCTAAGCCTGCAGCTTCTCTCATGTGCCTCACACAGGCCATCGTGCTGCTCTAGCCAGAGCCTGGGGTCATCCCTGACACTTCCTTCTCCATTCTCCTCTCTAATAAGACACCAAGTCTGTCGGTTTGACTCTCTTCCTCTCACCACCGCCACTGCACCTTCCTGGCTCAGGCTGCCATCACCTCTCAGCCTGTCCAATTGCTCACCACACCTCTACTCATGCTCCCTTATTCCTGCCTCCAAAGAGGAGACAGTGCTTCCGCTTAAATCCGTCACCCCACGGCCCTCTGGGGCGAGGTCAGACTGCCTAATGTGGGCCATGAGGCCATCTGCCCCTCTCTGCCCATCTCGTGCCACTCTCCTTTCTCTCTCTGCAGCCCATCCTTATAGAATTCCTCTATACATCACACATAGTCGTAGCTGCAAGCCTTTGTCCAAGCATTAGCCCAGAACCTTCCCCCAGCCTCCTTTGATGCTCCTTCGTCTGGCCGGTCTAGTATTCTCGACCTAAATTTCCTCTGGGAGAGCCTCCTACTCCCTCCTCTGGGTCATCTGCTTCCTCCCTGCAACCCCATAGTGCCCACTCTTCACTGTGGCAACACTCTTTACACTTTTAAGTAACTGCTTAGTTAATTGTTCATCTTCCTAAGAGCAGTGATCGTGCCAATGTTCTTTACTGCAGTCACTGAACACAGTAGGCATGGTAGGCATTCAATAAATCTTTGGTTCACTGGCTCCTTGGTGGTTGTCACTTACTGCGTCCTGCCTGCTTTGTGGTGAGGAGGAAGGGGCCAGGGTTCCAGAGCTCTCTTGGTGTCTGTGACTTCCTGCTTTGTCTACTGCCCCTCTGCCTCTGTGGTACCTTCCCAGGACTGTTCTTGAATTCCTGCTGTCTCAGGCTCTTCTTCAGGGCTGAGGAGGCATAGGGGCAAGGCAACCCTTATATGATGCTGCATGGGAGCTGCAGCTGGATGGGAGCCAGTGGGCCGACCATCCAGGCAACTCTACATCCCCCTCTATGTGCTCAGTCCTGGGTTTGTTTCCCTGAAGTAAGGAGACAGCAAGGACTAGGGTGGGTGAGAAATGAACATGGGGTCTCAGCCAGAAAAGTGGGAGGGGTTCTATCCATGCCTGGTTTACATTTCTCACTCCCTTACTCTCTGCTGCGGTGAGGCTGGGGAAAGTCAGCAAGCTGAGGCGGGGTGTGGGTGATGTTGCTGACCCCAGCGGGGTGAGGAAGGTGAGGGTCACTCAGCGTGGGAGGCGGGGGAGGGTCACCAGTCTGAACAAGCACTAAGGCTGCACTTAGAGGCATCTGCACCCCACCTCCTCCTTAGCCTCCGGACACCGTCTCTTTCCTCACACTCAAGTCCTATTCCCCCACCACCAACAGAAGATAGAGCCTCTAACTCACTTTTTCATCCATCTATCCATCCAATCATGCACTTACTAAACAAACGTTTATCAAGCCTCTACCATGTGTCAGGCACTGTGGGAAGTTCTGGGGATCTAGTGGAGAGTAACAGATGAATTCTCAGTTTTCGTTCATTCGACAGTGTATATTGCACACCTACTATGTGCCCGGCACTGTGCTAGACAATGAGGATACACCAGGGAGTAAGACACAGTCCCTCCTTTCCTCTGTCCCCCCGTTCATTCGTTCATTCATTCACTCCCTCACAAGCATTCATTTGTGTTGACCTTGCTTCAGAGCCTGGTATATTCTGCTGTCCCCGTCATCTCTGGCAGAACCTGGGGCATGCTTCAAGCCTCAGTGCTGTTTCTAGAGCCCAGGAGCAGACTTTGCCACAACTGTGCTGTTTGCAGAGCCTCACTGCTGCCAGCTCCTGCCTGATGCCTTACCTGTGTCCCCAGAGCTCTGGCCCCAGCAGACAGGCAGACAGACAGACAACTGAGCTCCACTCTCCTGCCTGCTCTCTCCCATCTGCTTCTCCCCTGAGGCTCTTTGGCAGCACAGATGGCGCTCACTGGCTTCCCAGCTGCCTCCTCTGCAACCTGGCCTCATTAGTGCTCGCTTCTCAATGGTCCAGTCCCCCATCAGGAGGAAGAAGGGGCATGATCTGGATACCCCCAGTCCCTCTCCACATCCCTGGGACTCTCACATGCCTCTGACCCCAGCAGTACCAGCTGCCCTGGGCAAGAGGAGGTGTGTGGAGAGGCCACTGGGTTACCCATTAACTCAGCCATGAGTTGAAAACCCGATGGACTGTACGTGCGCCTGATCTCATTTCTGCCCATGGGCTCGGGCTGCTGCTTCAGGTCCACCCGCATGTCCAAGATGGTCACACCGTCTGCAGTAACAAGGATGCAAACAGTACTGCAGAAGGAGATGGTGCGCGAGTTCTTGGCCGAGTTCCTGAGCACATTTGTCATGATGGTGAGTGGGTGGGTGGCACAGCGTGAGCAGGCTCTGAGGAAGGGGCCTCAGGAAGGTAGGGCTCAGTAAGGGCAATCCATGACCCCCTCCCCACCGTTGGGCCCTGAGTCACACTGTCCATTTCCCGGCCTCTGAGCTAGGAGCCTGAGGGAGAAGCATAGGAAAATAAGGAAAGCTCTGTCTCTCTCACCAAGCCTTTTTGGGAGAGAAAGGGCTCATGGTACGTGGGAGCAGAATGAAATCCTGGGCTGCTTGGGGATGGGTGGGTCAGGGGGCATGCCTGGAAGTGAGGAGAAGGGAAACAAAGAGCAAAGAGATTGGAGAGGACATTGAGACTTTGAGAATTAATCCTGAGGGCAATGGGGAGATGAAGGTTCTCAAGCAGGGGAATGATATGGCCAGATTTGGATTTTAAAAGGAAATTCCCGGCGCAGTGTGGAGCCTAAGCCGAATGGGCAAAGCTGGAGGGAGGGGAACCGAAGAGGCTGTGGCAATGACCTAGGATAGAGGTAGAGAGGGTGTGGAGAAGAAAGCACACATCTGAGAGAGTTATGGAAGAGGAAACCTGCGAGCAACAGATGTGGGGTAAGTGCTTAGGGGACCGTTCTGCGGAGCCTGCGGCCCAGCGCAGGGCAAGGCATGAGGTCAGTTTTAATGTGACCAGGTGAGATGCCGGGGAGAAATCTCGGGGGTGGTTGGATATAGAGGTCTGGAACTCTAGAGAGTGGCTTGGGCTGGAAGTAAAGAGTTAGACTACATCAGAATATGAATTGTGGTTATAAAAATTGTCCAGTGAGAATGTACAGACAGAGAAAAAAACGGAGTTGAGGACAGAGCCTGAAGAATGAAGAGGAGCACACAAAGGGGCCTGAGAAGGAGTGACCAGAGGGGTGAGAGGAGAAGTGGGTGGGGGACCAGGTTACATAAGCGGCGGGGTCCACAAGGAGGGAGTGGTCTGCAGCGTGGGAGGCTGCAGACAGGCCAGAGAAGTGAGTGCTGACGCCTTCTTATAGAGTATGGCAACCTGGAGGTCCTGGGGCACATTGGTGAGGGCTCTTTTAGTGGATCATGGGACAGAAACCATATGCAAGTGGGATGTGGGTTTTCTTGGAAACTCCCTGTCCGTCCACCTGCGTCGGCCCTGCCACTTATCCCATCCAGCCTCTGCCCTTAAGCTGTGGCCATGCTTGTTTGCACCTTACGAAGGCCCAGGTCCATGAAAAGAAGGGCTAGCCTCTGGGAAGGGAAGTGAAGGTGTCGGGAATGTCCCAGAGGTGGCAGGGGGCTAGGAGTTGGGGGGAGAGGACAAGTGTGGTTGTGTGTTCGTGTGTGTCTGTGCGTTGAGTCACGGTGTAGGAGACAGTGGGATCCACAGAGCCCTGCAGACTCTGGACACCTAGGTTCTTATACTGATCATCCTGACAGTGAGTCACCAGCTGGCCTTGGACAGGTCTCTCTGTGGCTCAGAGCCTGTCTTCTCAGACATTATTAAGTGTGTTGAATCGGGCCTCCATGGGCTTTGGAGCTGGGTTTGAATTCCGGCTCTGCTATCTTCTAGCTCTGTGATCTTACATAAGCATCTTAACTGTTCAGAACTTTACTAATATCGAGCTGGCCAACTTTGTGAAGAAGGTCAAGAGACCGACACCCAGTGCACACAGGACATATGTGTTGGTTGCTTGTCAAACTAACAAGCGCTCTCAGCTGCTCTCCCCTCCCTGCCACTCGCTGTCTCCCCGTTCTCCATTACCTGCCCTCCTGAGCTGTGACACCAGCATCTGGATCCGCTCTTGCCTTAATCCAGGGCAAAGTAACTCATTTATGACAAAACATTCCAGCCCCGTGAGGGCTGTTAAACCTTGGAACTGTGGAGGCGGGAGGGTGCCTGCTCAGAGAGCTCTTAGGGAAAGCAAGCACTGACCACATGCATTCATGCCTGCCCACTGCCCACGTTTGCGTTTTTCTTCCTTTTATTGAGATTATTATAGAGCACCTACTGCATACCAGGCACTATAATGCTAAGCCCTTATGTGCAGCATCTTCCCAAATCCTCACAACAGCCCTGTAAGGGAGGTACTATTATCCCCATTTCACAGGTGGGGAGACTGAGGCTCCGTGAGACAAAGTCACTTGCCCAAGGTCACATTTTAAGTTAAGATGAAATCCAGTCCAGTCTAATATCCCTGTCTTGACCCTTCATCGCTATGCTCTGTCCCTTAGCTTAGCTGCAGATTTCTGACTGTCCCCCAGCTGAGGTAAGGCCCTCACTTTGGGTAGTTCAAGACCACTCTCCAGGCCTCTGTTTCCCTTGGGAGCAGAAACATTTGCCATTCAGTTGCTGTGAGGATCGAAGGGAAGTTACCCTTGTAAAAGAACTTTGTGAGGTTCATGCTCACAGAGGACATCGTATTGTTGTTATTTTTAGGTGTCGGGCCTGTGTGCCAAGAAGTGGTGGCTTTTTCAGTTGACAGGAAGCTCAGTGAGTCATCAGCACAAAGCTTTCGCCAGAAAAGCTACAGTGACCTTGGGCCCCATTTACTGCCGACAAGATAAGGGAAGCAGACTGTTCCACTCAGTTCCACTCTGTAACCTCCGGGGCTGTTGTCCTCCGGGCTGGGCCCGTGACTATTGGAGGGACCTGGACAGGCTGGGCCACGTTCACTGATCAGAGAGGGTGGGCGCTGGTCTATCAGGGCCCTGGAAAACCAGCTGTAGTTGTGAGTAGTAGGGCAGGGGTTGCAAACTCGTGCTGTGGGGCGCCAGAGAGAGTCACCTGAGGGTGGCGGAGATGGTGGCTAATGGCAGAGTGCTGACCTATGCGAAGACGTGGCTGCCACCACTCCAGCCGACTGTTGCCATGCCACGTAGAATGCGGGCCACTGTTGTAGAGCTTCTGATTTTGCAAGAGAAGCTGGAATTTCTGTGCTTGTGTCAAGACCAGGCTACCCAAACAAAACGTGTGCTGGATGGCTTAGGTCTAGGGGTTGCCAGTTGGCAACCTTGACACAGGAGATCATGTGGGGTTTATTCACTCATTCATTATTTTTAGTATATGGTTTTGAGCTCCTACTTGGAAATGGGGACCCTTGGTCTTCAGACCCTCCATGCCTGCTCCAGCCCCTGCACCTCCTGACCCCCCAAGCCTGCCAGCCTGGCCTGGCCTTGCTCCCCACCCCCAGCGCTACTCAGACACTTTGCTCGTCCTTTCCTCTCTCCTTTTTCTTCAGCCCCTCCCTCTCTCAACCTTAACACACTCAGGTCTCTCGACCTAAAACAACAGAACACAGAACATCCCTTCATTTATCACACTTGCTCTCCCTCCCTCCTCAGGTAGGTTCTCAAAGGCATGTCTACCCTGGTCCTTTCAACTGTTCACCACCTACCCCCCCTCATACTTTCTGGGACCTGGCTTCATCAGACCCCATGGCCTGATGACACAGTGCTCACCATGCTATTCATGACCACTGGATGGTCACACCCAAAGGGATGTTTTCCAGGCCTTCTCACGCTTGACCCAGAGTCTGCACATGACCGTGTGGGCCACACCCTTCTTGGGAAACTCTGCTTCTCCCTGGGGTCCAGGGTACATTCTCTTTGTTCTTCCATTTCAACTGGTGCTCCAGCTGGGGTTTCTAACGTCCACCCCTGAGGGCTGACGTTCGGCCCTAGGTTCAGCCCTCAGCTGCCCACTCACCCTGCGCCCTCTCCCGGGTGTCTTCATCCAGCCCGACGGCTTCAACTGCAGCCCTTGTGTTCACAGTTCTTCAGGTTTTCTTTTTTCAAAAACTCTAGAACTGTTCAAAGGAAATACAATATGAGCTACATATGTAATCTAAAATTTTCTAGTAGCCACATTAAAAAGGTAAAAAGTGACAGGTGAAATTAATTTTAATAGTTACTCTATTTAACCCACATACCCAGAATGTTACCAGTTCTACATGTAATCAATATACAATTATGAATAAGATCTTCTACATTTTCCTTTTCCTACTAAGCCTTTGAAAGCTGGTGTGTGCCTTACACATACAGTAGATCTCAATTTGGACTAGGCACATTTCAAGTACATAATAGCCACATGTGGCTCATGGCCATCATATTGGATGACACGGGTCTAGACTCTGATTTCCAGCAGTTTGGACATCTAGAGGTCCCTCAAAGACAACATATCCAGGGCTTCCCTGGTGGCGCAGTGGTTGAGAGTCCACCTGCCGATGCAGGGGACACGGGTTCGTGCCCCGGTCCGGAAGGATCCCACATGCCGCGGAGCAGCTGGGCCTGTGAGCCATGGCCGCTGAGCCTGTGCGTCCGGTGCCTGTGCTCCGCAACGGGAGACGCCACAACAGTGAGAGGCCCGCGTACCGCAAAAAAAAAAAAAAAAAAAAAAAAAAAAAATGATA
>NW_020174042.1:2098873-2106867 GCF_003031525.2 Neophocaena asiaeorientalis asiaeorientalis | reverse complement strand
GTGGCCAAAAACAAAAAAAAAAAAAAAAAAAAAAAAGACAACATATCCAAAACACATAGACTTTTCAGAGGAGGTGCCATCTGAATGTGGTCTTTTTTTTTTTTTTCTTTAAATAATTAATTAACATTTTGGGCTGCATTGGGTCTTAGTTGTGGTGCGCGGGCTTCTCTCTAGCTGTGGCGCAGGGGCTCCAGAGCGTGTGGGCTCTGTAGTTTCTGGTGTGCAGGCTCTCTAGTTGAGGCACGTGGGAGAATGTAAGCTGAGTTGATTGTGTGTGGGGGAGGGGGGAGAGGACATCCAAGTTTCTGGCTTGGCCAACTGGGATGGGGGAACATGGGATGAAGATCACATTTTCTGAGAGATGGTGAGCTTTCAAAATAGAGCTGGAGATGCTTGTGAAGCACCCCGGAGACTTCCAGTGGGTATCTGGAAATAGGGATCTGGCTCCCAGGTGGAGGTTTTGGGAATTAGTGCATCAGGCATATCTGAAGCTCTAGCCCTGGTAAGAAAACGCAGGAGTGACTGGGGTGAGATATGAAAAGGGCCAGGGATAGAACCCTGGGATCATCTGTATTTTATGAGGCAGATGAAGGAAGAAGAATGTGGGAAGGAACTGTGGACCGGGGGAGGCTACAGAGGGAAAAGGATAACCAGGAGAGGGAGATGTCATGGAAGCCAAAGAGGAGGTACTTTCCAGAAGCACAGTGTGGTTAAGGGGGTGAAAGTCAGCACAGTCAAGTGAGACGATGCCTGAAGGGAACTTTGGGCAATGTGGAGGCTGGAGCCCTTGGACAGAGCGCAGATGTCAGTGACAGTTGGAAGCAGAAGCCAGGCTGAGGAGGGAGGGCAAGGGAAGGGTTAAAGGAGCCAGCCAGCGGGTCCTTCCTGGAGCCTGACTGACATGGGAGGGGGCGTCCAGGAGTCCACCGGTGGACAGGGAAGCCAGGCTGAGGCGGGAGGCTTCACTTTCAGGAAGGAAGAGACCGGAGCGTGTGGCAGCCACTCAAGGGTAGTGTGGAGGATACAGGCCAGGGGAAGGTCTCTGCAGACAGAGAGGTGGGAGCAAGGGCCAGAGCTGAAGGGAAGGTGGATATAGGGGCAGGTGGGTGTTGTTGAGTGAGGGCCTCCTTTTAGGTCTCTAACCTCCCTGTGAAGGGGGTCAGTGGGCCGTGTCACCTGCTGAGATCTGGTGCTGGGGCATGGGCAAGAAGTTCAGGAGTGACGCCCGAGGGCAATGGGAATGAGGCTGGCTCCAGGGCTGAGTGTGTGGGACTCTTGATGGTTGGAGGTTCCTGGCAGAGTCCAGATGTGAGGCTTGGAGATTCCTTGAAGAAACTCCCCTCAGGCTAGGCTGAAATGTGAGAAGCTCTGAGGGATCGAATCCACACCAGCCCTGCTCTCTTGGAAGCCCTGCCTCCTCCAGGCCCTTCAGGTGCACCTGGAATCTAGGGACCTGGACATGCCCATGAGAGCCCCTCACTCCACTGCCCCGCCCTGCCTCCTTGCACAGCCCTCACCCAGCTCTCACTGGTCGTGTCTGAGCAGCCTTGGCAGGGGCAAGGGGGAGAGGTCACGAGGAGGGAAGTCTCTGGAGGAGGGGGGCGGGCAGAGGGTCCCCAAGGGCAATGCCGGGGAGGCCTAGTGTGGGAGGGGCCGAGCGCCACTCTGAGGTTGGGGCTCCTGGGCCGGCAGCTTCCTCAGAGGCCCTCTCCCACAGGTGTTTGGTCTCGGCTCCGTGGCCCACATGGTTCTAGGAGACAAGATGGGGAGCTTCCTCGGTGTCAACTTGGGTTTTGGCTTCGGAGTCACCATGGGAGTGCACATGGCAGGGAACATCTCGGGTGAGTGGGCTGGGCCCCGCCTGACAGGCAAGGCCAGGTGTCCCCTGCTGGCTCCTGCTGCCCACTTCTGGCTGTCCCCTTCTCCAAGTCAGCCAGCATCTTGCCCTCACGGGCTGCTTGGAGGGAGAACACCCTGAGCCCTTTTCCTCTGCCCAGACGCTTCACGAGCCCCCTTGACCCCTTGTTTTTACTAGCTGGGTCAACTTAGGCAAGCGATTGAACCTCTCCATCCCTCACTTTCCGTAATGGCTAAATGGAGATGGTGGTGCCTGCCTCGCCGGGTCCTTTTGAGGACTGAGTGAGAACGCTCCTCGAATGCTAGCCGTTATTATTGTTGCTGTCGTTGCTCTCAGTATTACTGATTATTGTTGTTTGTTTCTACGCCGACACACTTGACCCTCCCTGCAGGGGCCCATATGAACGCAGCCTTGACCTTCACCAACTGTGCACTAGGCCGCATGTCCTGGAAGAAGTTTCCCGTGTATGTTCTGGGTCAGTTCCTGGGTTCCTTCCTGGCTGCTGCCACCATCTACCTCCTCTTCTACAGTGAGTGTCCCGCCCTGGGTTGTCCATCTCTGGCCTCAGCCTCCTCCCCTGAAATATGGGCTGATCTAACCGAGTGTCCTAGCCTGTGAAAATGTCTGGGAGAGAAAAGTCTTGGAGGTACTCCCTGCCCTCCATCCTACAGCCTCATCTCTGAGGCTGCAGTGGGGTTTGGCTGCGGGCAGGTCTATACTCAATCTGTGTTTCCACAGCCGCCATCATCGACTACTCGGGGGGAAGTCTGACAGTGACTGGTCCCACAGCCACTGCTAACATTTTTGCCACCTACCTTCCTGACCACATGACCTTGTGGAGGGGCTTCTTGGATGAGGTCAGTGGTCCAGGGTGGGTGCCCCTCCTCAAGCCCTCCCCCACTCAGGAGGGGGCCAGCAGGCAGCCCCTCATGGTGAAGAGGACAAGAACTCTGGATGGGGACTTGTCCTTGTGCCAGGACATGTTTCTGCCAGCGGGTTTGGGCTGGGGGCACTGCTGAGGCCCTATGGCTTGGCTAGGGGTCCCAGGTGGCTGCCACGGTGTCGGCTGCCACAGTGTCTGCTCCCCAGGTGTTAGTGACAGGGATGCTTCAGCTGTGTCTCTTAGCCATCACGGACAAAGGGAACAACCCAGCACTGCAAGGGACACAGGCCTTGGTGATCGGCATCCTTGTTGTCATCATTGGAGTGTCCATGGGCATGAACACAGGATATGCCATCAACCCCTCCCGGGACCTGCCTCCACGCTTTTTCACCTTCATTGCTGGCTGGGGCACACAGGTCTTCAGGTACTGCCTTGTCCAGCCCATTGCTGTGAGTTTTCTGTAGGCTCCCTATATGTGGAGGGGTGGAGTAGCCCGGGAGCATCCTGCAGAGCTCCCAGTGGCCTGGGGAGGCAAGAGCGGGTCCTGACTTTCCTCCAGACCCTGCTCCTGGACTGAATGTCAACCCTGCCCCAGACCCGCCTCTGTCCCTGAATCAGGCTGAAGCTGATCGGTGCCCCAGGCTCAGGGGCAACTCCCGGGCTAGGGTGGGGTTTCTCCTCTACTCTCAGGCCCTACTCTCTGTCTCGGCCTGAGGTAGATGCAGGTGCCATGCTGGGCATCGGCCCCCTAAGCAGGCCTCTTCCTCTTGCCTGCAGCACCAAGGACTGGTGGTGGGTGCCAGTGGTGGCCCCACCCCTGGGTGCCTACTTAGGTGCCATCATCTACTTGATCTTCATTGGCTCCAGCATCCAACAGAAGTCCCAGATACTGGAGACTCCCTCGACGTATGAAGACCACGGAACACCTGTGTTGCCCAAGACTACGTCTCACACACCCGTGACCTCTTCCCTCACCCCTGTCTCTGTGTCCCCAACAACAGACCTTCAGTCCTGTCCCACCCTTAAGTGACTCCATCTGCCTAGAGCACCTCTAAGTAAGACTATTTTTGACCCCATCCCCATCCCAATAAAGAAAGCCTTGTCCCACAGTGGCAGCCCCGGTTCCTGGGTGCCTCCTGTGGTTGGGCTTCCCTCCTGGATTCTTCCAGGAGCTCCAGGGTTATGCCATAGCCCAAGGCTGAGCATAGAGCTGAGAGGCCTCTGACTCCTTCTGGCTCTGGGAGCTGGGTCACCCCTGGGGAAGAAAGTGGAAGGGACAACCTGTGGCCTCAGTAAGAACAGGATCAGATCACAGGACACTGGACACAGAACAGTGGACTTTCAAGCACAGGGTAGGAGGGGATAGCTTGGGGGAAGGGACACCAGCTAGCAGGTGGGGGTCAGTTCTGGATACACCTTGAGTGCCCTGGGATAGGACTCTACACTCTCCCTCAGTTCTGGCCAGTTCTCGGACCAGGCAAGGCACGTCCCAAGTGTGTAGGTCAGAGTTCTCAACCTTGTTTTCATTATCGCCCCCTAAGGAGCCTTTTAGACATTTTTTCCTTAATCACACAGTATTTTAAATACCACAGATACACTGTATATCTGTTTATGTACTGTACACATATCTTTGCTTTATACAAAAAAAAGATTAAAAAAATCTCTCCCTTCCAAGGATCCATTTTTTCTCCCATGGGAGTAAAGTCTCCCCCACCCTTGAAAATGCCTGATGAAGACTGAAAGGAGGTAAGAGACTAGGCTCCTCTTCCTTCTTCCTAGGCCAGAGCTCTCCCACAGGAAGGAGCTCCAGAGTTGGAAAGGAAGATGTGGAGAGGAAAATCCTTCCAAAGGGCACAGGAAATGGTCTCGTAGGGTGCAGGGGGACAGGTGTAGAGGTTGGGTGGCGGTGGGGCAGCCAGAGTCCACTGACCCCGGGGCCCAGTGGAATCATCTGTGTTCTGGGACTCGGAAGGCAGCATCACCCATGGCTCCTGTCACTGCTCGTGCATTTAGCCTTCCAACAATCATGGAGCTCCTCCTGGGTGCAGGCCCTGAGGATGAGGCTGGGTCTCTGCCTTTGAGGGGGGCAGCACCTACTGGGGACAGGCAATCACAAGGAAGGAGCTAAGTGGTGAAGAGGGGGCTCGTAGGCCAGCCTCAGGAGGAGACAGAGCAGAATGGGGGTGGGGGGGGTGTCCTTCCTGGGGCTGGCTGCCACACTTTAAGGTAGGAAGAGACAGCGGGCAGAGGAGGCTGAGCTTTCTTCTGGAAGTGTGGGCATGGCGAGATGAGGTTTAGAAAACCCACCTGAGCTGCAGGGTGCAGGATGCTGGAAAACAGGGAGACTGGGGCCTGCAAGGGAGTGTGGTGTGAGGCTGCTCCAGAGGAGTGGCAGGGCAGCTAACAGGTCAGCGCTGGTGGGCGGAGAGAAGGGATTCACCTAATACCAAGGAGGTAAAACCTGCAGAACCTGGGCTTGGACTGGAGGAAGGAGTGGGTGAGGAAGAGGCGGGGGCCAGGGCTCACTTCCAGTTTCTGGCTTGGGCCCGGGTGTTGAAGATGTCCCCACTGAGCGTGGGGCGTGGGAGAGGAACTGGTTTGAAGAGGAAGATGGTAAGTTATATCATGGACACATTGACTTTGAGGTGCCTATCGGACTTGGGCAAGAGGTGTGTAGGCTTGGGCTTCCCTGGTGGCGCAGTGGTTGAGAGTCCGCCTGCTGATGCAGGGGACACAGGTTTGTGCCCCGGTCCGGGAAGATCCCACATGCCGCGGAGTGGCTGGGCCCGTAAGCCATGGCTGCTGAGCCTGCGTGTCCGGAGCCTGTGCTCCGCAACGGGAGAGGCCACAACAGTGAGAGGCCTGCGTACCGCAAAAAAAACAAAAACAAAAAAAAAACAAGGTGTGTAGTCTTGGGCAAGTTACTCAGCCTCTCTGGGCCTCGGTTTTCTCATTTGTAAAATGGGTCTAATAATATTACCTGCCATTTGTGTTGATGTGAATATTCAGTGAAATAAAGTATGTACAATGCTGAGGATGGTGCTTGGCACAGAGTAAGTGCTCAATAAACCATTATGCTTTTTGTGTGGTCTGGAGCTCAGAAGAGAGTTGAAGCAGAGATTGGGGAAACTGTGGTTGTGTGGATATAGCTGGGGCCGAGGAAGGGTGAAAGAAGGGTCAGTGAACAGGGTCCTGGGAGCACAGCCAAGAGGCAGCTGTGAGGTGGAGTGGGCCTCTCAAGAGGTTTGGTTGATGAGGGGCACAAGCTGGGTGGTCAGGGGACACTGGAAACATCCCAGATGTCCATCAACAGAGGAACAGATACATTGCAGTCTAGTCACATATAGTGCAATACGATACATCAGTGAAAACTAAGGCACAACAGCTACCTGCAACAACACGGGGAAAGTTTGGAGGCATAAAGAGCGAGGGAGTACGACACCTTATACCATTAAAAAAACAAGCAAAAAAATGGGACTTCCCTGGTGGCGCAGTGGATAAGACTCTGCACTCCCAATGCAGGGGGCCCGGGTTTGATCCCTGTTCAGGGAACTAGATCCCACATGCTTGCTGCAACTAAGGAGCTGGTGAGCTGCATCTACGGAGCCTGCCTGCTGCAACTAAGACCTGGCACAACCAAATAAATAGTAAAAAAAAAAATAAACAAAAACAACCAAAAAGGAATATGTTCTTTGGGTGTACGTATGTGATAAAACTACTTAAAAAAAAAAAAAGAAGGGATGCTTCCTCCATGGAGACAGAGATGGCTGATAAGATGGGGAGGAGCATGGGGGCAAGCTATTAATAATTTCCTAGTTCTGGAGTTGGGGTAAATTTTTGGGTTTATTATGTGATTGTGCTTATAACATATAACTGTGATATATATTAATTCGTAGGTATCATGTATTCTATACATTTTTTTTTTTTTTTTTTTTTTTACGGTGCGCGGGCCTCTCACTGTTGTGGCCTCCTCCGCTGAGGAGCAGAGGCTCCGGACGCACAGGCCCAGCAGCCATGGCTCACGGGCCCAGCCGCTCCGCGGCACGTGGGATCCTCCCGGACCGGGGCACGATCCCGTGTCCCCCGCATCGGCAGGCGGACTCCCAACCACTGTGCCACCAGGGAAGCCCGGTATCATGTATTCTAAAAGATGAAGAAATAGCAATAGCATGAAAACAGGTGGTGGGAAGAGTGACAGGTATGGGACCCACTGAGATTAGGGGGCTGGGGGTGCAGGGAGGAAGGAGAGACTTGAGTGTGTCTGACATCCCACGGTGGGAGGAGCTGAGCCAGGGAACCAGGGCTGGGAGTCGCTAGGGAGGGGCCCACAGCTGGAAATGCCAGTCAGCTGCCTCCCTCCGTGACCTTGGGTCTTTTCCCCTCTCAGCCTCAGTGACCCTGTGAACACAGGGTGGGTGGCCACTCTCATTCCTGGTGTTCCAGAGCAGTGTGACCCTAAGGCCTCAGTCACAGATGGGAGGGGCATATACAGGCCCCAGGGTTCTGGTTCCTACCCTCCTCTGTCCCACTGACCATTTCAGCCTTCTGGCATCCTCATGTTCCCGGGAGGTGGCTTTGGAGGCAGGCCAGCCAGGCGGGGGTCTGTCCAGAACCCTTCCTACTGTCCACTGCTCTGCTACAGATCTATACTAGGCCCATTGCCCATAACCTCCTGCAGACGCTGATCCCAGTGTCAGGCTCAGATGAACTCTGACCCTGGTCACAGAGCACTTCTGTGCACAGGGCACACACCCCTTTTGTTCTCTTGGCAGACTTAGGTTGACAGCCTACAAACGTGCCAGACACCGTTCCAGAGCCGAGGATGTAGGCACAATTAAGATGGAAAATGTCCTTGTTCTCAGGGAGCTGACATTCTGTGCAAAACATGTGGTGTGTTTGTGATACACACTAAGCAGGAAAAGCGGGAAACGAGGATAGGAATTGTGTGTGGGAGTGAAGACTGGAGGGCTGAGGAGGTAAATGAGTAAAGAACTGAAGGGGGTGAGGCAGTGAGCCACGTGGACATGTGGGGGACGAGCATGCCACACTGAGGGAATAGCCAGTGCAAGGAACCTGAGGTTCGAGCTTGGAAGGACCATTCCTGGAATGGAAAGAGTGGTGGAGTGGAAGAAGACAAGGCCAGAGGAGTGTATATGTCGGGGGGTAGGGTGAACCCAGACCAAGCCTGTGGAGAGGTGAGGCCAAGGCTTGGGGCAGAGGTGAGGGAGGTCTCTGGAGGAGAGAGGGAGGTGC
>NW_020174042.1:2069419-2098523 GCF_003031525.2 Neophocaena asiaeorientalis asiaeorientalis | reverse complement strand
GGCGCCTAACGGGTCCCTGGTCTGAGTTCTGCTCACACACACAGTCCCTCCTGTAACCACTCCCTGGCTGGACTCAGGAGGGACATTTGTGCAGCTCAGGAGGCCAGGCTGGGATGTGAGCTATAGGAGCTCTGGCTCCTCTCCCACTCTCCTAGTCCCAGACCAGCATGGACTGGCTGTGTGACCCAGACAGGACCCTTCCCTTCTCTGGGCCTCAGTTTCCCTGTCTGTACAATGAGGCTTGAATCTGTTGGTGTCTGGGGAGCCTCCCAGCTCTGACTTCTTCCAGCACTTCGAAGCCTCATGTCATGATCCCATTACTGTCCCCTGCCCCTATGCCAGCTGAGGCCCTGTTTGAGATGGGGACAGGGATGGGACAAGAATGACCCCCCAGGCCCAGGCCAAGCCCCTCCAGGGCTTTGCCGATGAAGGTTGGGTCCTCAGCTCAGTGGTCCTGGCCTTGGGAAGAGCCCCTAACTCCCTGTCCAGCCTGCTGTTCTCCCACTCAGGGCCTCTGAGGGATAGACACACATAGGCAACACCTCGGTCTGGCTGGTCTCATTGTCCCTCCCTCAGATGAGGTCTTGCAGCCCTGGAAGAGGTGGGAGAAGCCATCTCGGGCTGGACCTTGGTGTTGGCACCCTCAGAGGGAGAAGGCTGTGGCCACTTAGAGCCATGCAGCCTGAGCTTGGCTCTGCACCCACCCCTGTGCTTAACCCAGAGTGGGAATAGGTGTGACCCCACCCTCCCATGTGCTGCAGGGCTCATAACCGTGGCACCTAAGAGCACAGACAATGAGGCCACTCGGCCCGGATCCAAATACCTGCTCTGCCACTCACTAGCTGTATGACCTTAGGAAGGACAGGAGAATAATAGCTCCCACCCCCCAGGGCTGCTGGGATGATGAAATGAGTTATGCCCGGCACATGGGGAGGGTGCGTGCTGTTATCACTCTACACCGTCTCGTGGTCCTCACGTCACCACGCCCACCTGACACCCAAGGAATCTGGGAGCTGGGGAGGCTGGCTCAGTAAGGGGTACAGAGTAGGGATTCCAGTCCTTTGTTGATATGATCTCTGCCGGGTTTTGTTTGGTCTTTAAATTGTGAAATATATTCTGTAAATGTATGTATAAAACATACAGGTACAGTTAAAATAACAGTAAAACATACAAAAACAAAATCTCTAAATAAACAAAAAAGCCCAAACACTCAAGTGCCCCCTACCTAGCTCTGGCAGGTTAATTGAATCTCTCTGGACCTCAGTTTCCTCATCTGCAGAATGGGGGTCACATGGCCCAGAGAAATGAGGTGCTTCAGGTTTCAGTTTTGCCATCAGCATTCCACTATGATGGAACAAGTTTATCAGAGTTCACGGTGTCTCCTTGGGTCTGTGTTCAGGAGCCAAGGCGGTGGGGGGAGGTGCTGGAGGGTGTGTGAAGGGGATGCTCTGGGCTCAGTTGGGGGACTGAGTGAGTGATGGAGCTCAGAGGCTGAGAGATGAGACACATGGTTCAGAGCCAGGTACGCCCAGGCACACAGATAAGGTCATAAGACTAGGGCTGAGCCTTTGAGTCCTCCAGGGACCCAACAAAACCCTTGTTGGCTGATAAAGAGGATTCCTCAGATGAGGGTTCCAACAGACCCCTGGAACAGCCCTGCCAGGGCCAGCAAGAATGTATTCCTGCCCTCACTGCCCCGCCACATTCCTCCACCTGGCCCCAGGTCAGGGGACATTAGACCGAAGATAAATTCCTAACGGAGGCCCAGTGCCAGGGCAGGGGAGACTGGATGGGGGAGACTGGATGGGGGAGACTGGTTGGAAACACAGGAGACAGTCTAGAGGTTGGATGTGCTGAATTAGAGGGACTTGTGGGACATCGTGGGAAAGGCAAGGGCCTGGGATAGAGAAAGAGCTTTGAAGCCCAGGGTGGTAGCTGAAGGCTTGCAGTTGGATGAGGTGCCCAGGGAGAAACGATGGAGACCTGGGGAGCACCCATGTTTTAGAGACGGCTAAAGAGGAGGAAGCAGCCAAGGCCCATGATCTCCCCGGGCCCCGGGAGCCCGAACACTCTGGGGCCTTAACTGACCTGTGCCTTGGGGCCGGTTCCTTCCCTCAGGTGGTTCAGACAGTCAGGGCAAGCGAGGGAAGTTCATGCCCTCCTGGGCAATGTGGAAGAAAGCCCTAGAGACCCTCACTCCACAGCACTTCCCCGTATCACTGAGTCCCGCAGCTTCAGGCCCCAGCTCTGGCTCTGGCAATTTCTGATTCCTGTCCTGTCCTCAGATCCCTGCCCTCTGGATGACAGAGTGCCCAGGGCAAAATCCTTGGACCTCTTCTCTTTCACCCTCCCTCCCAAAATGGCCAGCCTGCTGAAAGGCTGGTGAAATCACCACCCTTTAAATACCATTATATGCCAACAGCTCCCCAAATGAGATCTCCAGCTCAATCCTGTCTCCAGGCTTCAGACTCCCACAGACAACCACCTACTGGACAGATTCTCATCCTGCAAGCCTGCTCCTCCCACACTCTCTCCTATCCCAGTAAATGGCAAATTCAATCTTCCCATTGCTCAGGCCCAAAACCTTGAAGTCATTTCTGCTCCTCTCACACTCCACATCCCAGCTGCCAGCAAATCCTATAGGTGTTATCTGCAAATTCTATCTAGAATCCAACCACCTCTCAGCATTACAGCAGTGGTCTTCTGACTGCTCTCCCAGCCTCTCCGCTTGCTCTGACTCAGCCCTACAGTCTAGTCTCAACACAGCAGCTGGGATGATCCTTTCCAAAAATGAGCCAGATCTTATCATTCACTCCTCTGCCCGAAGCCTTCCAATGACCTCAAGGCCCCTGCTACTCTCTCCTTTATTCACCTTTTGGCCTGGTGGCTTTGCTGTTCCTTGAAGGTGCATTGGCATGTTTCTACCACTGAGCCTTCGCCACGGCTGCTCCCTCTGCCTGGGATGTTTATCCTCCTGTGCCTATACTGTGTCTATCAATAAGAAGAGAAAAAACAGTATGAAAAAAAGAGATGAAAAGGTGATAAGCTTAAAAGATATTGGTTATAAACTCATCTAAAAAGCTTTAAAGAGTGCTTCCCTGAGGCAAAGTGTAAGTACTTCCCTCGCCCCATTCCCAGGCTCCTGGTTTGGGGATACACACTGCCCCCTCGTGGCCACCGTAGGAAAAGGTCTCATCTTCTGGGGGTATTCTCTACATTGGGACATGGTATAAGCTTCCCTCCCACTTGTCCTGACCTGCTGGACCACGCAGTCTTAGCGACTCCAGGATGAGCTGTGTGAGCTCCCACTGCTCTGCCCGTGGAGTGGGGAGGACACAGGTTTTGGGGTCAGACCTGGTAGGAATTTCAGATCCCCAATTCACTGAGTGGTCTTGGGCAAGTGATCTAACTTCTCCAACCTTCAGTTTCCTCATTGGGAAAATAAGGATACATACTTTATGGGGCTTTGAGGAGTAAAAGAGATGAGCACAGTGCTTGGTGTATCAAAAGTGCTCAAAAGCTATTAGAAGCTATTTTTCTATTAAAAATTCTTGGGAAAGTGTGGGTAGGTGAAGACCCCTGACTCCCTCACCCATGTGGCAGGCTTGGGGTAGGCGGGGGGCGGGCTGGGGGTAAGGGGGCAGGTGACTGAACGTCCCAGCCCTCGCCAGAGCAGCTTCACGACTGCTCTGTTCCTTCCCTCCCTACGCCCTAAGAGACAGTCCTGGGACAGGCTCCAGAGGCTTGACCATGCTGAGATGCCACATGACACTGGGAGACCATCCCTACCCACTACCCTCCCAAAGGCTCGGGGCAGGAGGCAGGAACTATCGCCTAGCTGACAGGTGGGAAATCAATGCCCGGACACTAGCTGACAGGTGGGGAATCAATGCCCGGACACTAGCTGACAGGTGGGGAATCAATGCCCGGACACTAGCTGACAGGTGGGGAATCAATGCCCGGACACTGGAAGCAAACTGCTCAGGCACAGAGCAAGCTGAGGCAGCCAAGCGGGGGTCCCAGCAGTTCAGCCGGGTTCTCTGCAGCAGGGTCTCCCAAGAGGCTGTGTGCATGAAACCTGGGGCTGAAGGCAGCCTAAGCCACTGGGAAGGACTCCAAGGGAACTGTGTGGGGAAGACAGCTCCCCCTTTCCTGAGGACACAGCCCCTCCTGGCCTAGGTTGGGAAACCCAAGGCCTGGATTCTAATTCCGGCCTGACACACAGCCCTTAGAGCCCTGTCCCTTCTGGCTGGGCCTTTCTAGACTGGGGTTGGTCTGGCTTAGAGAATGCCCTGGGGAATCTGTGAGTTCTCAAAGGCCACGGGAGGTGGTATGGGACACCTGTGCTGAGGCCACGTGGGGAGTTTGGGAGGTAGAACTTTCCCGATGGCTGTGGCAGGTGTGTGAGTGAGGGGACTGATGAAGAAGGCAGGTCTGTGAAGGGGAAGGAGCTCTGGCCTGGCCTGGCCATTCCTCCCCAGTTCTGGAAGAGGAGGCACACCGGCAGGTTTTCCTAAGAGAACAAGATCTCCAGGCTCTCAAGCATGAAGCAAGGCCGGCACCACATGGGAAGGACTCCCTAAACTTCAGGACCCACTGTTTGAGACTCTGCACCTCCCCCACAAGACTGACATTCCTTCTTCCCCTCCCCTGGCCTCTTCCCCGGCCTGGCCAGGCCCTGTCCAGGACAGGATCCAGAGCGGCTTCACACAGACCCTGCAATTAGGAGGGCTGCTTTCATCTCCTTCCCGCACACAACCTTCTACCACACGCCAGACTGTACTGCTGTTGAGAGGAGCCAGCCCTGCTAGACAAGCCAGAGGGAATGCCAGAGTTAAGAACTTGGCCTCTGGAAAGCTCTGGCCCCATGAAGAAAACTCCTGTTGGAGGAGACTGTGGGGCTGGAGGGGTAGGAAGATACCACGAGATTCTTAGGGAGCAAAAGTAGGGTCCTGATGCCCAATGGCTCCCTCCATGTAAGTGGTGGAGGTGTCTTTCCCTTTAGCCCACACTAAATGTAATTTACTTTGACAGGTAAAATTTTGTCTAAGGCCACTGCTTAGTGAAGAATCCACCAAACACATGAGAAACAGCTTCCCCTCGCTGAGGGGTCTGAGGTCCCTTTGGTGATCCAAGGGGAGTAGCTCCCTGCTGAAC
The DNA here is from genome assembly GCF_003031525.2 of Neophocaena asiaeorientalis asiaeorientalis. Taxonomy (NCBI): domain Eukaryota; kingdom Metazoa; phylum Chordata; class Mammalia; order Artiodactyla; family Phocoenidae; genus Neophocaena; species Neophocaena asiaeorientalis. Next base: position 2,093,366 of record NW_020174042.1, on the reverse strand, counting down.
CCGGCAGCCTAGCCTACCTCCTGGATCTCCTGAACTTCTTCCCTCTTTGCAGCACCAACTCCCACCACCCTCTTCCTCTCACTTGGATCACTCTGGCAGCTCTTGGCTGGGTCTCTTGCCTCAAAGTTAGCCCTCCAATCCCTTTTACACACTCTGCCTGAGTAACAACTCTAGGAACAGGGTGGGAAAACTAAGGTCATGGCCAAATCTAGCCTGTTTTTGAACAACCCACAAGCTAAGAATGTTTTTTTTTTTTTAATTTCTAAAAGGTTGGAAAAATAAAATTATTATTTTGGGACATGTAAAAATTCTATGAAATTCTGATTTGGTGTCTATAAAGTGTCATTACAACAGAGTCATGCTCATCCCCTCATGTACTGTCTGGGGCTGTGTTCACACGACAGTGGCAGAGTTGGGTAGCCACAACATAAAGTCTAAAGTATCTGGCCCTTTACAGAAAACCTTTGCCAACTCCTGTCCTAGGTCATCAATCCAGCCATGCTGCTCTCTGCTTAGGATCCTTCAGTGGCTCCCTGTGGCTCTCTACAAACTGACCCCTGTCTACCTCTCCAGCTTAACAACTGTCTCTCCAGTTGTCTGCCCACTCTGGACAACTAATCCTTCCTCAAACCTCCCACAAACCACAGCCCTGGGCTTGTCTCATGCCTTTTACCTTTACTCAGCATGCCTCTCTCCTCCAAATGGCAGTCTACCATCTCAAGACTCAGCTCAAATGCTTCCTTCTGTTTTTGTTCCCCATCCAGGGGTCCTTCCCCTAAGCATGAGGGCTAATCCATTCCTAGCATGCCACAAAAAAATCTTGGTATAGCCCTTCAGCTTTTAATAAACAGACTAATGACCTATTTGTGCCAGTCCAAACAATTTCATTTTATTTGTTCAGGTATGTGCCCCCCACTGGATTACTAACTAAAAGAACAGGCCATGTCCATTTCCCACAGCCCTAGCACATGCTGGCATGGGTAGGGATGCAAGCATTCACCAGAAGTGGCCTGCTTAGCATTCTAATTTTTCACTTGGCTGGCATTATGTAGAAAGAAGATGCCTATATATTTTCCAGCTACTATAAACTTTCAGCACCTATAACAGACCAGGCACCTCCATGTACGTTATCTCATTTAATCCTCACAACCCTGGTGAGTTAGGTGACATCTCCACTCCACCAAGCAGCAGCAAGTTGTTACGTGGCAGAGCTGGAATCTGAGATCAGGTCTCCTGCTTCCTGCTGATTTTGAGATGCTCTCAATGTACAGTTCACCCACTGAACTCACTGCTTGAAAGAAGTAACAGATGCTCATGAGCTTCCTGTTGGGTGTGGTGCCACTGACCCTCTACTAAACGGGCTCAGATAGAGGTGGTTTTGTCTCTTCCCTCCAGTCACCTGTTCCCATTGCTGTACATCATGTCCTTCAAGGCAGATCATCTGGGTCAGGACCAAAGGGCAGCCCTGCTCTTCCTAGTAAAAGTAAGTGCCAGGTTTGTGATGTCACTTCTCAATTCTCCTTCTGTTGCTCTGGGGCTTGTGGCTTGCTCTGGAGCAGAAGGAAGTTGTTGGAAGTCTGGCCTCCATGCTGGAGAAGTGCCAATGCAGAGAGCCAAACTAATGTAACTATTGATGTACCTGCCTTAAAAGGAGCCTGAAGAATGCCTCCAGTGGGCTGCTGGCATAAGCCCTGGACTGTCCACATGGTTTTTTGAATATTCAAACAGAGGTCCAGAGCTCAGAGACAGGGAAAGCCAATACGGCTGCTGCAGGCCTGGGAGAAAGCAACAGAGGAAAGGTAAGTGTCCCAGAGACTCTTTCTCAACCAGAGAGAAGGGGTTAGGGCTGCACTGGTCAGTACACAGAGGCTGCAGTGTGAACCCGGTAGAAGGAGGAGCTGCTCTATGTCCTCCACCACCACAATGGACAGGCTAACCTGTCTGTCACCACACAGGCTCAGCGATGTGCTATGAGAGGCCCTCCCCCGGACTCCAGAAGATGGAATTCTGTAAAGTCACTCGACCCTTCTCCTAGGTCTGGAACTGATGGTACTGAGGACCACTAAAATAAGTTCAGCTAGGTAGACCTACAAGAATTTTTGACAAAAGACTCAGCTAAGACAGCTGGGTTTAACCACATGTGTGATTCCAGCTGTGGTGTACCAATTCAGTGTTTGGCATTTTGGATTGAGAAGTTAGTCTATGTCTTTCCAAAGACAGTGATCACTTCGGATTAAAAAAACGAGGTGCACCTGATGCTGCAGGCATTTTCAGAGGAGGATGGATAACTGGGACAACTGAGACCATGACTAAGTGACACTTTCAGGCTAAAATTCTGGTTTGGCTAAATCAAGCCCCATGTTCCCCCAACCATCAGAGCGATCATGGTGGTGGTGTGAGGAGCCTCTGCAAATATGAATGAATCACTAGTGACCGTCCAGTGAGAGACATACTGAAATATTTTATACAGACAGAAGAGAGGACAAGGGGATTTCTGACACACTCATGCTTTGGATGTATCAGTTCAAGACAGTATGTGAGCTCTGAGTCCACCAGGCAGTTGGGAACAAACATGATTAATCTGCTGGCAAACGAGTCTCCATCCCACCTAATCATTCTTTTTTCTAAGTGCATCTTGATCGCCTCAGTCCTGGACATCAAAGTAGTCAATTACTGGCTCCTTGGCTATTTTCTGTAAATTACTGCTCCCAAGATTCCTGAAAAGCAAACACAGAATGATCAATCTTTTCTTGCTTGGGGGAAACAGATTCAGGTCTTGGAAAGTTCAGGATCAGCTGATTTACCATGTGTGAAGCTTTGATAAGACAGTGGGGTCCACATGAGCTGGTAACTGTTGAAATTTGGTGATGGGCACACAGGGGTTTATATTAATATATTAATACCATTCTCTCTACTCTAAAAATTTTCCACAATTAAGTCTTACAAAAAAAAATACAGCAAGCAAAGTAAAAAAAAAAGATAGCATGTCATAAACAGGCCCGTAACTTTACGTCCCCCAGGTGGTACTGGACACAGCTGTGGAGTAACATGAGGAAACGCAGCTTGTGCTGCTGGGAATCCAGGCTGCCTGCTTCCAGGGCTAGAGCAGGGCTGGTGCTGGGGAGCTACACAGTCCCAGGTGCTCCTGGCTGAGGCTGTGCCCAATGGGCAACACCTAGTTGTCCCGTCCAGTTCCAGGGGAACACAGATGGCTAGGACGCTCATGGTGACCTTGCAAACTTCCCTACCCAGAGGTTCTGTGTAGGAGGTACTCCTAGGCTTCTGTGTGGAAGGCCAGAACAGGAGGAGGGACCCCACTGTGTTTCCCAGCAACTTCCAGCAGTGTGGCCTTGTCACAGCAGGGCAGCTGGCCCCCTCCTGAGAAGGGAGAGGAAAGGAAGGAGGGATGAAGACCCTCTCTGCTGCTGTCTGAGAAAACACCTGCCAGATCTGCTGCTTGCCAATGTGGTTTTCTTTTCTCCTTAAATCACAAACATATGTTTTTGTTGTAAAAACGCTTCAAACCATATATAAGTAGACAGAGCAAAACATGAAAGTTCCCCCCTTCACTGTCAGCTCCCCGCTAGAATCCCACTTCCATCTCCAGAGTAACTGTTGTGGACCACACGATGTTCCTAAATCATCTGGTGTGACAGACTGAATCCATTTCCCAGTGTCACCACCTACACTGTGGAAATTATGGCCAGTGACTGTGCTCCCTGGAGCGGAAGTGGGCATTACAAACATCAGACTTGGGACCCCTCTGGAATGAACATATGTGTCTGACATCTCAGTCAAACCTTATATATCTGAACACAGCACCCCAAAGCCAGGCCCAAGGAGGCCGCCAATGGCTGGTGCAACCCAGGGCAGTTCAGCCCCTGCTGGCTTCTCTGAACAGACAGGGCTCTTTGGAAAGCAGCTGAAGAACCCTTACTTGTCTGTCTGATGTCTGTGATGAGGAATCGGTGGTGGAGGCCGTGACTGTATCTCCTTTTCAAGTACACCTGTCAGCGTGGTAGGAGGACATATAGACTTCCCTCTGATAAAAGTAAGAACACAAAGTATTGAAAAGTTAGAACTGTCTGTGGAGAGAGGCAGACAGCTGGAAATCCAGTCTGAGACTTTCACTGTGATGCTGCGGAGCACTCTCTGATACGACCCGTCTCCTCTCAGGCATGATCAACTTTGTTTAACCCTTGTCCCTTTCACCCACCTCTGCTGGGCCTGCTACCTGCTTCCTCTCATCTCACACTTGAGTTTTCTTTGTTGGGAGGTTCTTCCGACTCCCCCTGGTTCTGACAGTGATCTTAGGTCCTACTGTCCCCTCCTGGCACACACTACTGCCTTGGTTTCCTCTAATGGCAAACACTGTTTACAGAGGATGCCTTGAGTCACAGGTCAGCATTCTTCCTGTTTCCATCAGGCAAGGAGGACACAAGGGAAAAAGGGACAGATGTGACGGGCAGGTACCCACTCCAGGCCCTCAGGGTCTGACATGGATTGTATCCTTTAGGTGTGTCTGGCCTGAGGACTGAAGCATGGGCTTTACTTTCTGGTTTGGACCTTTAGATCAGTCAGAATGGCTGGCCCAGAGGCAGACTTTCCATCTCATCTTCCAAGGAAGGAAGTAAGGAAAGCAAATATTGACCAGCCGTTTCCCAGGTCCAGCTTGCTCCACCAAGCAGTTCCTTCTGTAACGGCAAGATTCACCCACCTGACCGCAGTGACCACGACATTGCGCTTTGGTTCACTGTCATAGCTCACGCTCTCCAGGCCATACACCTGGGCCAGGTCGTGGATGATCCGGCGGTGGTCTCTGTTCATGGGAGGGAAGCAGTGGCTCTTCTTACTATTCTTTCCCTGTATTGAGGGAAAAGATGACTGATTGATAAAAATCATCTTGAAAACAGGATATGTCCACAGAGGTCCTTCCCACCATCCCAGAACAGCCTGGGTCAATAAAGAGACAGCTGAGTTTTGGAGGCCCACAGCACACAGCATTTCACTGACTGCTAAGCAAGCCAAGGCTGTGGGAGGATGAGGGCTGATGCACTTCCTTCATCTCCTCTGTGAGTCACAGGGTAGCAGTTGGCCGGGGTTAGAGGAACAGAGGGCAAGTAAACTGAGACTTACACGGACAGTGCAATGGTTCCTCCTGTGGGGCCCGTAACTGGGGAGTGAGTGATGTTCCCAAGAAATGACTAAATATATTGAAGACTTATAAACAAGAAAATCTCACTTCCTATAAAAAGTACACTCTATGCTAAAAATCACGAGTGTACAGATACAGACACGCAAGCACAGAAATACATTTGCTCAGGCTTCCTAATTAGGAGGGGAACAATGGTCCCATTTTCTCCTCTGTGTTAGTATCCTGCTGGGAAGTGGGAACAGAAAGGAAGGGGATGAGGGGATGGCGGGAAGGAAACCCATCTTCACAAGATGTGGAGCTAAAGTAGCCACCTTGCCCTCACCCACAGGCCCCTGAATGAAGAGGGAGCCACCGAGGAGTTGGCTGCCTCCAGGACAGCTTCACTCTCTTGAAGGAGTCTGTGCCACTACCCATTCAACTTTTTATCCTCACCCAACGGTTTCTCTCCTGCCTTTGGGGCACTAAGAACCAGTGTGTCCCATTATACAACAGCCCTTCAGAGATCTGAGGACCGAGCATGTCTTCCTAAGTATCCCTACTGAATCTCCTTCGTCCAGAGTTTCTTCACCCATTCTTAGGCACAGAGCTAGGATTTTTATTTATTAATATTATTGCAGGTATCTTTTCTGAACCAGGACAGGGTTTCCATGGATGTTATAATGGATGGGCTTTTGGGAAAGATAAGGATCCTCAAGGCAGCTGTGACTTTTTCCTGTAACTACTTTATACCGACAGTGTTTCTGGGACTTGACTTTTTTATCAAGCTGGCCTTAGAGACATGTACAGCTGGATGTTTTGACTTCAACCTTATTCACGGCCTCCACAAGGGCTTCCATTTCCTTCTCAATGTCACTGACAAACTTTAAGTCCTTCCTGAAATGAGAAATAACCACAGTTAATTTCATTTGTTTCTGATCTTCTGAGAATCCCTTCTACCCATCCTCTGCCTGTAAAGTGCAGGCAGTGGACAATGTGGGCAGAAAACCTGCACAGGTCAGGAACTGTCAGATAACAGAAGGTTGAATGTGATGGAACAAAGGAAGAGAAAGTAAGAAATCAAATATGAGAAAAGGGAAGATGGAAGAACTAGCCACCAGAAGGCCAGGAGACTGGAGGAAAATAAGACTTTTTACCACCCAAGTGAGGACCACCCATGTGATTAAGACCTGGGCAGACAGAGGTGGAATGTAACCAGAGATCCTTCAATTCAGGCTAGTCCAGCCCTTGGGGGGCCCCCGACTCCCACCACAGGGCCCAAACACACACACACACACACACACACACACACACACACACACACACACACACACTCTTTCTCCCCAAGTTCAATTCTTTAGTGGGACAGTTTTGAGAGACCAAGAGAAGGATTTTTATTAAATATCATATAATCCCTTATAGATATATAAACTGGCTCACAGAGGACTACATATTAGTTACTACATCTTAAAAGATCACTCTGGTAAGCCACAATTAAGAAAGTAGGTAACAACTTACATACCTAGCATCTTCTTTCAAACTGTCACTGAATTTTGACCCTGAAGAACGTACGTTGAAAGGATCAGAATCATCACTGATATGAAATGCCTCTGCTAACCGCCTGAAAGTGAGAGAGAAGTAAGTAAATGAAAGGAAAGGAGGGGGAGGAAAACTATCTCATAGTAACAGAGTGCCCCCCAGGTCCTAAATTCTTTATACATTAATGATCTCATTTCAATAAACCTAATTATTAAGGAGAATAAGAACAACTTGGGACAAGATATTGAACGGTCTTCGAAGAACAAAAAAAATAAGACAGATCTAGATGGTTCTGAGCAAGCTGTAGGCTGATACTGGGGACTTAGATTGTTAGGTGAAGAGAAGGCTGAGGGAGGGAAAGCACTGGGGATGGTCAATGGGGGATGACTTCCTTTGAGGTTTCACCTAAACATCAGATACATAGACAGATAATATTAAAGTTAATATCACTTTAGAAAATAAAGAATTGCATTTACAACATAAGCTCTGCATTATTTTTAATGTATTTCCTTTCAGATTTTTCCTCTGTAATTTTAAGTAGTTGCAATCAGTGTATATAAAACTTTGAATCTTTTTTCACCTTATTATTATGTGATTAGCATTTCTCATACTACTATTTGATTTGCACACTCCCTGTATTAATAGCTGCATAATCTTCTAATTATATATATCCCCCAATTTACTTAAACAGTCCCCATTTAGGTTTCTTTTGTTTGTTTTTTCTTGTTTTGCTCTTTTTCTTTTTTCATTTTTAAAAAAATTTATTTAAAAAGTTTTTTTATATCCCATTTAGGTTTCTTCAACAGTTCTCCAGCTTCTCAATATTATAAGTAACACAATATCTCTGAACAAAAAGCTTTTGAGATTATTTTTCTGGAAAATGTTTCCAAGGTGTGGGATAACTGGGTTAAATGGTATGGACATCAGACCCTTGATATCGTGGTCTAAGGGCTCCACAGTGCTGCTTCTGTTTTGACCAGCAGTATGTGAGTTTCGTGGCACCTCACCAACATCCAGGTATATCTGTTGGGTTTTTTTTGTTTGTTTGTTTATTTTTAAAGATAGATAAAATTGAGCTTAGCACGTAGTACAATTTTCTTTTACACAGAGATAGGGGTCTCTTACATGCTTCATGCCCATAAGAATTTGGTTTACTGTTGCTAGATTTTCTAATTTTTTAAGGTTTAATTTTCAAATTTTTAGGAATTCCTAAGGGGGAGATATTTCGATGTTTTGATTAGTTGGCCACTAATTCAAACACAAACACCAATAAAACATGTCTGTGGGATGAATATGGCCAGCCAGTTTTTCATTTTTGCAATGGAGCATATATTTGCAACTTTATTTACCTATCTATTTTTTATTTTGGCTGTGCTGGGTCTTCGTTGCTGGCTTCTCTCTAGTTGCAGCACACAGGCTCCAGAGCACGCGGGCTCAGTAGCTGTGGTGTGTGGGCTCCAAAGCACACGGGCTCAGTAGTTGCAGTGCGCGGGCTTCTCTCTAGCTGCGGCATGCGGGTTTAGTTGCCCCACGGCGTGTGGGAATCTTAGTTCCCCAACCAGGGATTGAACCCATGTTCCCTGGATTGGAAGGCGGGTTCTTAACCACAGGACTACCAGGGAGGTCCCTATTTGCAAGTTTAGATGGTATTCTCCTTTTCAATTCACATTTTTTTTTTCCTTAGGTCTGTGAGTATTTAAGAAAGAATCCTTACATAAAGGGTCATTATGTCATCATTCAAAGATCGAGGAGAAATTCAAAAGGCTTTCAGAAATAGCTAGTTCTAATCAATAACTGACATTTGCCGAGCATCTACTATGGTTTAGGCTTGTGCCAAGAGTTTTATGTATATCTTCCTTAATTTTAATGTATAATCCTCGTAACAACTCAGGGAGGTAGGTACTATTATTGTCACCAATTCTCCAAATATTTAAGAAAATTAAGGCTTGGAGAGATAATGTGATTTGCCCATGGTCACATTGCTAATTGATTTGTGAAGCTAGGATTCAAATCTGGGCAATCTAAGCTAGAGCTCTGGCTGGCTCTAACTACCATGAAATACTGTCTCAACTAAACAAAGGTGCATTTCCATGTTTTTGAGACCTTCTGTGTATTCACCACAGCATTTCTGAATATTCAGGACTCTTAGTTCACATTTTGGAGTGGAGAACAATGTTACAGTCCTTAAGGGACAAGAGTTTTGAATAGCAGTTATTACAAAGTTACCATAAGGGTCAAACCAAGGGAAATTTGGGCAGTGCTATTAATCATCATATTATCTTCTATATATTTAGCCACCTAAAGAGGTATTGTTAACAACTGTTGAAGGTCAAACTTCTAGGTAAAACAAGACTGCACTTTGTCTGCATTTGTCTGTTTCTGCTTAACTTTTTATCTTGAAAAATTTTCGAAGAAAGATAAGTTACAAGAATATCACAATGAATGCCCACATACTCTTCAGCTAAATTCTCCAAATGTTAATATTTTCACAGAGCTATACCTTTAATCTTTGTTGGAACAAGAAAGTTTGCCAGTCATTGAGTAAATGTCCCTTAATCTGATAAGGAGTATATTCAAATAACTTACAGCAAACATCATACATAGTGGTGAAATACTTAAAACTTTCCCTATGAGACTGGAGATAAGTTAGAAATGCCTATTATCATCACCCTTCACTCAACACTGTACTGGAGGACGGCCCTGGTGGCACAGTGGTTAAGAATCTGCCTGCCAATGCAGGGAACACGGGTTCGAGCCCTGGTCCGGGAAGATCCCACATGCCACGGAGCAACTAAGCCCGTGCACCGCAACTACTGAGCCTGCGCTCTAGAGCCCCTGAGCCACAAGTACTGAGCCCACGTGCCACAAGTACTGACGCCCACATGCTTAGAGCCCATGCTCCACAAGAGAAGCCACCACAATTAGAAGCCCACGCACAGCAATGAAAGTAGCCCCCGCTCACCGCAACTAGAGAAAGCTTGCGCGCAGCAATGAAGACCCAATGCGGCCAAAAAATAAATAAAATCAATTAATTAACAAACAAACAAACAAAAAAACACTGTACTGGAGGCCTAGCCAGTGCAATAAGGCAAGAAAAAGATAAAAGTTAAGAATTAGAAAGAAATTAGAAGAGGACATGATTGTGTACATGCAAAATCTAAAAGCTAAACTGTTAGAAATAAGTAATTTATTAGCAAGGTTGTGAATACAGGTCAACAAATATCAACTGTATTCCTATATGCCAGCAACAAGCAATTAGAGAATTAAATTTTAAAAGTGATACAAGAAAAAATACCAGTTATAATAACATTAAAATACATCAAATAGCAAGGAACTAAAATTTACTGAAAGATGTACAAAATCTATATAAAGAAAACTATAAAATATCATTGAGAGAAAACATGACTAAATAGAAGGATATACTTTGCTCATGGATTAGAGGCCTCAATATTATAAAGATCTCAAATCTCTCCAAACTGAACTATAAATTAAATACCAGCTCAATCAAAATCCCAGTATTTTCTTTTTTTTTTGCAAATATTGATAAGCTATTTCTAAAATTTAAATGGACACGCAAATGGCCAAGAACAGCCAAGACAATCTTGGAGAAAGACCATGTTTGAAGAGACATGCTACCAGTTATAAAGGTACAGTAATTAAGATAATGTGATACAAGCGCAATGGAATAGAATGAGCTCAGAAATAACCCATACACAATATGAATACTTGATTTAAGACAAAGGTGGCACTGCCACCTTTCCCAGATCACTGGGAAAAGGATTTCTTGATAAATGATGTTGGTCAAATGAATATTTGTATGGAATCATGAACGCTCCTTATACCATGCTTAGAAAAAAAAAAAAAATTGGTCCAGGTCAACTGTAGATCTAAACGTGCAAGGTAAAATAAGGCTCCTAGATAATAACACAGAATATCATCACGACCTCAGGATAGGCAAATATTTCTTAAACAAGACATAAAAAATACTATTCACTAAGGAAAAGACTGATAAACTGGACTACATTAAAATTAGAAACTTCCGTTTATCAAGACACCAGTTACAGAGTGAAAAGTGAAGGCACGGAGTGTGAGGAAAACAATATATAAAACAAAGGACTCATATCCAAAATATATACAGAATTCCTAGTAATCAATATGAAAAAGACAGATGATACAATTAAAAAAATAAGCAAAAACCTGAATAGGTACTTCACAAAAGAGGATATCCAAATGGCCAACAAACATAAGAAAAGGTGCTCAACCTCACCAGTCATCAGACAAATATAAATTAGAAGCTCAATGATATCCAGTTATACATCTACAAAAATGGATTAAAATGAGAAAGACTGACAATTCCAAGGGCTGACACAAACAGAGAGCAACGGAAAATATGACCCTGCTCGTGGCAGCGTAACTGGTACAACCATTTTGGACACTGTTAGGCAGAATCAATTAAAGCTGAAAATATGCATACCCTATTAATCAGCAATTCTACTCCTGAGTTTATATCCAACAGAGATGAGTACATATATATAGCAAGGCAAGTATAAGGATATTCTTAAAAGAGCATTATTTGTAACAGCCCAACACTGATAACAACACATATATCTATAAACTATAGAATAGATAAATGATGATAAATTAATACAATAAAATGTCACGCCGAAATGAAAATTAACAAAATGCTGCTACATGTAACAACAGGAATGAACGTCACAAATGTAATGAAAGAAACCAGACAAAAATAATACAAACAGTATGATTTCATCATTTACATAAAGTCCAAAAGCAGACAAAAATAATCTAAACTGTTAGAAGTCAGGATAGAGGCTATATCTCAGTGGAGTGTAAGAGTGGGTTCTGGTAGTTTTCTATGTCTTGAACTTGGTGCTGATTACACCACTGTATTCCCTTTGTGATGACTCACTCATCACTATAGTTCTGATCTATATGAAGTATATTATAGTTCAACATAACAGTTCATTAGAAGAATTTTAAGCCTCTGGTCTCCATTGGAATCAGGAAGTCTCTCAGTCTCTGAATTAGTATGCTTTGGAGCATGTGATGTTTATACTTGCCTGAAACCACGCAAGCTCATGTTTCAGAAATATGCTGAAATCACCTAACTGGTTTATCCTCAGACACTTCAATTCTTGATGATTGCATTTCTCCTGCTCCCCAACAGCAGCAAAAGACTCAGAGCAGGTGCTGAATGAATGCTGGAAGGGTTGCTCCCTCCCACTAATTTCACAGAGCTCAAGGACAATTAAATAAACAGCAGTTGAAACTACTTACTTTCTCCTTTCCAAGGCTGAACACTCCTCATCACACTCCAGCCTTGAGAAGCAAATGAAAAAAAATTAAGTCAGGGTACAAGTTTCACAGCTCCTACTCAGCAATAAGTTCTTAGATGGTCAACCTGGAGACAGAACAGACTGGCCCAAATAATGGCTGGATGGGGTCCTTCTCAAGGACAGGTGTGCAGGCCTCTGAGTTACGGGAGACTAGGAGTTCTCGGAAAGGCTTCAGAGTGTCCCCTGGCTGCTCAGCCCCCAAAATGTTCCCGGCTCCCCCGTAACAACCCCACCTCCCTCTCTCGACACAGCAAACCACTCTGTTCTCTGTTCTCCTGTGGGTTGGAATAGACACGTCAAGGTCTCTGCTTCCTCTGGCTACTGTCTGCAGTGAGGCCCAGAAAAGCTTCCTCTGGTCTTAGCTGTATCCCGAGTAGGACTCACTGCATTGGAGTGGGTGTGGTCTCTTAATATCAGATGTCTGTTGAACACCTACTGTGTGTGCAAGGCTTTCCTGTTGCAGACTGACACAAATGAATGGTTCCTGCCCTTTGGAAATTAAGTATAATGGGAGAAAGAAGGCACAGTTACACATCTAAAAAATTACCTGGCTTGGTGAATTTCCTTCTTAGTAATTAACTTGCTGATTTCCACTGAATCTCCAAGCTGCATGTCTGTTATTTTGGAGGCCATGGAAATAGCAGCTATTCTGAAGTATATAAAAGAAAGGGAAGATAAAATAAAAAGAAAGGGAAGGAAGGTGTTGCAGTTTCACAAGAACCTCCCCATACCAGGCACAGAGAACACTTCTTTCAAGGCAAATCTACCACTCGACAATCTGTGTGGCCTTGGAAGCCCATCTATTATGAACTATCCACACGTTTATGTGGTATCTCCTCAATTAGATGCTAAGCAGCTCCATAGGAAATGAGGTAATCCATTCCTCAGTACCCCCTTGAGCATCCGGGCCAATGCCAGGCACTCAGTGTGTATTCAAACACAGTCAATCTGATGTCTGCATACTCCTAAAGTCCCATCTCCATGGTGCATCTCTGCATCTATTCGTCCATCCATCCCTAAACACCTCCACTTCTGTACGGTGTGACCACACAGGTCCCAAGATTTCAGGAGGCTGCAAAGACAACTCACAGAACAGTCAGAACCCCCCAGACCACAGCCAGAGCGCAGGACCTGGTCCTGACTGTGCCCCAAGCGGTGGAACGCTGAAGCAATGCACGCAACTTCAGGACATCTTCCCTTCTGATCTCATGGTGTCATAACACCAAAAGGGAGAGAGACAGGAAGGAGGAGGAGAGGAGAGAAACAAAAAGGTTATTTCACAAATTAAAGTTAGGGAAGGTAAGGTACATAAAGCAGTACTTTCTCTTTTAACCAGAAAAACTAGACTCAAGAAAATGTATTTAAAAATCCTTCCTTAAAAGTTGCAAAGATCCTACAATAGACTCCTGTATACCCTTTACCTAGACCCACCAATTGTTAACATTTAAGTAGCACTAACCTTCGATAAGTACTGGATGCTTCAGAGCAAATCATGATTTCTTTTCTTCGTCCACATTCACACTGCAGCTCTATCTGAAATAAGATTAACATGTAGCAACTTTCAGCCCACGGTAAATATGTGAATGGGCAGGTTTCACTTTTAAAGCCTCTCTCAAATCAAACCACGGCAGAGAATAGAGAGACGGTGAGTGGCTACCCTCCAAGATGGAGGAGCTAACCACACATGCAAACTGACAACGTGGTGGTTGTCATGCTAGGAGGGAAGTGTGCAGTCGACAGTGCCCCTTACTGGGAATGTCTTCTGTCCTTAATCCTGCCTGAAGGGGCAGGCCTAGAATGAAGTTTTTACCACTGAACCAGAGGTAGACACTTGACCCAGGACCAGCCAAGGTCTAATCGACTCCACTTCATCCCTCTGCTTTCACTTCCTCAGGGGGGGGACCTTGCTTAATCCCTCAGACCAGGTAAGTCCCTCACTCACATGGTCTTGTGGCACCCGCTACAAGGGGGTAACTACTCCTTCACGACATTACCACAGTCACAGTTAATTATCTGAGTAGGTAATTAGTATCTGTCCCTCTAATTAAAGGAACCACGTGTCCACTGTTCACTGGTGGAGCCCCAGCACCTATCACAGCATTACATCTTATACAAAATAGACACTTATGTATTTGTTGAATAAATGGAGGGGACAATCAGAGTCTCTCTTGAGAATTTGATCGAAGGGAGACAGAAACTGGTCAGGTGGCAGTGGGTACTTTCTGAATTAAAAGACCATCTCAAGCTTGGCAGATAGAAGTCTGTACAATTTACTCCACCCTTCTCTTGTTAACTTAACTTGCAGTTCCTTGCAACCAAAGACCCCTGGTAAGGATGTGTGCCCAGGTGCCACTGTAGGCAGTTCTGGACTCATCAGCAGCCCCAGAACCACAGTCAGTGCCCCACCAGGAGCCAGGATTACTCACCTTGGCTTTGCAAGCAGTCACAGGGCAGGGTGAGCTGAGGTGGCAAGGTGCCATACATGGGTGGCCACAGTCAGCTCTGGAGATGGTGCAGGGCTGCTTGCAGACCTCATCCACAAGACACTCTCCTTTGTGACAGAGTCTCTGACACCTGTGCATCCCACACGGTAGCGTGGCACTGCAGGGCAATCCGCAAGAGATATCAACCAGGTGACAAGGGATGTTGCTTCGTAACTAGGAGAGACAGAAGTAGCCAGATTCTCATCTCCATGCAGGATTCGGGGTGGATTTTAACTTCCTACTTAAACATTTCTGAACTTTCAAAAAGAGCAAGTTTTTAAAAAAGTTATTTTTATCTGAAACAAAAATCTGGCTGTTTTTCAAAGTCTGAAAGGTTAGTTTGAAAAGAAAACAAACCTGAACCTTATTATAATGCTTGTTATGGGACTTCCCTGGTGGCGCAGTGGTTAAGAATCTGCCTGCCAATGCAGGGAATATGGGTTCAATCCCTGGTCCGGGAAGATCCCACGTGTCGCGGAGCAACTAACCCCGTGCGCCACGACTACTGAGCCTGCGCTCTAGAGCCCACGTGCCACAACTACTGAAGCCCACGCGCCTAGAGCCTGTGCTCCGCAACAAGCCACCGCAGTGAAAAGCCTGCGCACCACAACAAAGAGTAAACCCCGCTCATTGCAACTAAAGAAAGCCTGCGAGCAGCAACAAAGGCCCAATGCAGCCAAAAAAAAATAATGCTTGTTATGATCTAAAAGGATTTGTTTTAGCAGCTGAGTGTGACTTGCAACATAAACTTCCCAAAGTGGGTAACAAGCATGTGAAACCAGATAACTAGGGAGTTTCTGAAAATTTTATGACTAACTGGGAGGATCAGGTGACCTTTTCCCTCTACAAACAGCTAGGGCACTGAGTTCACAGAAACCCTGGGGGTGGGGGCACCCTTGGCTCATCGTTTCAAGACTGCTTGCAGGGCTGTTTTATGTAATTAATTACTCAACTCTCCTCACATCTCCCAACCCATGATCTCCATAGTTTTAGACAGCTCTGTCATTAAAAAAATTAAGAGGGGCTTCCCTGGTGGCGCAGTGGTTGAGAGTCCGCCTGCCGATGCAGGGGACATGGGTTCGTGCCCTGGTCCAGGAAGATCCCACATGCCACAGAGCGGCTGGGCCCATGAGCCATGGCCACTGAGCCTGTGCGCCCGGAGCCTGTGCTCCGCAACGGGAGAGACCACAACAGTGAGAGGCCTGCGTACCGCAAAAAAAAAAAAAAAAAAAAAAAATTAAGAGGCAACAGGCTGTGGACCAACCAAATCATTTTTTTTTTTCTTGAGAAATTGCCTCCATTCAGGATTCTTCACTCCAGGAAAAAGATGCTGGAATTTTATTCCTGTGGAACCAAAGGTTACTCTTACATATTCACTCAAATTCTTTTAAGAACCCTCAAAATGAGGAATATACTTCGACTCTGGTGACAAACTTGTACTCTTGAAGAGGCCCCCAAAGCCTAGGATGTACATGCTTTGTAATCAGTATTTTGGTAGAATGTAGTTCCCAGTCATTAAACACTCACCTACTCCACCACTGGGATAATTTGTGCACATGCTATGCCTTCTGTTGTCCCCTCCCCACATTACTTGCCTGTCTTCTCACTGTCCTTTAGGATGTTACTTATGCTACTTCCTCCAGAAACACCTTTCCTGGGTAAGGGCCCCTTCTATCCCCTTCAGTACTCTGTACTTCCCACACTACTGTACTTTTCTTTTTTTTCAGTATTTATTTATTTGGCTGTGCCAGGGCTTAGTTGCGGCATGCAGGATCTTTTATTTGTGGCATGCATGATCTAGTTCCCCGACCAGGGATTGAACCCGAGCCCCCTGCATTGGTAGCACAGAGTCTTAACCACTGGACCACCAGGGAAGTCCCACACACTACTGTACTTATAATCGACTGTTTACATGTCTGCTTCCCGCCTCAGAGTGAAGGCTCCACAAGGGCAGGGGCGGCACCTGTCTTGTTCATTTCTGAATCACCCAAACCTAGCCTGTTACCTAGTACATGGCAGGTACGCAGTAAGTATTTGTTGACTGAAGTCCATAACACAAAGATGACACATGGATGTCTTAGAATGGTTACTCTCAGAGGAAGTGAGATTTTTAGAGGAAGAATAAATACCAAGGATTAAGACTTGAGAACCACTGACAGGAAATAAGTGGAGAAAAATATGTCTATCAAGATAAGAATACTGGGCTTCCCTGGTGGCACAGTGGTTGAGAATCTGCCTGCCAATGCAGGGGACACGGGTTCGAGCCCTGGTCTGGGAAGACCCCACATACCGCGGACCAACTGGGCCCGTGAGCCACAATTACTGAGCCTGCGCGTCTGGAGCCTGTGCTCCACAACAAGAGAGGCCTTGATAGTGAGAGGCCCACGCACCGCGATGAAGAGTGGCCCACACTTGCCACAACTAGTGGCACAACTTCCTTTCTCACAGAAAGGAAGACCCAACACAGCCATAAATAAATAAATAAATAAACAAAGCAAACTGTCAACAAGTAAAAATAAATAAACACTATTAAAAAAAAAGATAAGAATACTGAAAGCATATTGTCATAGTTGTCAAGAGTTTCAAGAAATGTTGGCCAACATGTTACTAAGTAAAAAAAGCAGGTTACAAAACAGTATAATCTTCATAGAGTAGGGGAAAGTGTATTACACATGCCTGGAAGTCTACATACCAGGATGTTAAGAGTATTTCTTTCTGTATAGCAAAACTGTATTATCTTAATCGTCTACAATGAATATGCATTTTTAAAATAAACAGATCTTTTTAAAGTGTTTCAAAGTGTCTATAGTCAGCAGCGCCAAATATAGCTTAGACACTAAGAATAAGGATGAAAGTCCTTCATGGTAATGGCAGCAATTAGCCTGGAGGAAGGTGCATGGCCGATCAGTCAGGATGGAAAGCTGCGTAAGAAGTAGAGAGAAGGAACGGTGGCAACTGGTGGAGAGCCCACTCTCACTCTTGGGATATTCTCACTGTAACACCTTTCCCCACACTAGCAACCCCTCCCCATGCTGGCTAACCTAGAAGCTGTCTCTGAACACGGCTCATGCTCTCAAGGCCAACTGGCTGAGTTTCATGTGATTGTAACCAGATTCAAAATGAGAGCAGGGACTTCCCTGGTGCCACAGTGGTTAAGAATCCACCTGCCAATGCAGGGGACACGGCGGGTTTGAGCCCTGGTCCAGGAAGATCCCACATGCCGCGGAGCAACTAAGCCTGTGTGCCACAACTACTGAGCCTGCATTTTAGAGTCCACGAGCCACAACCACTGAGCCCACATGCCATAACTACCGAAGCCCGTGAGCCTAGAGCCCGTGCTCCGCAATGAGAAGCCACCGCAATGAGAAGCCCGCGTGCTGCAACGAAGAGTAGCCCCTACTCTCACCACAACTAGAGAAAGCCCGTGCACAGCAACAAAGCAGCCAAATAAATTAATTATAAAATAAAAATAAAAACGAGAGCAGAATAGATTCAGAATGTTACCTACTGTATGATTCCATTTATGTGATATTCTGAAAAGGCAAAACTACAGGGGCAGACAACATTGGTTGCCAGGGCCTGGAGGTAAGGGGTGAGTAACTATGAAGTGGCCCAAAGGAATGTTTGGGGGTGAATGAATGCTCCACATCTTGACTGTGGTGGTGGTTACATGACTGTACGAATGCTTCTGTCAACTCATAGACTTGTACACTAGAAAGGGTACATGTACGAATGCTTCTGTCAACTCATAGACTTGTACACTAGAAAGGGTACATTTCATTTTATGTAAACTATACCTTAATGAAAAGAAAAAGAAAAGAAAAAAAGTGGCAACAGCAAATCTCTGCTTCTTGGAGTATATTTATTTTGAGAAACAATGAGGTTAACCCTCTTAACGAAATCCAATCATAAATCTCTGGTTGGAACAATGAACACTTGGGAGAGAAAACTTACCTCATGTTTGCCCATGCACCATTTCTGAGTTAGAAAAGTACAAGGGGGACACTTGTCCTCACTATGACAAGAATGATATACTGTAGAAAGAGAAAGGTAAAATTAGGAGTAATGTTTAAAATTAGGAATAATGTTTAAACATAGACTACTACACATATCATAATGGCCTATGACATGGAACTTTTAAATTTCAGAGCTGAGTACTTTTTAAAATGGTCACTGAAAAGTAAAAGTAGTTGGCTTTATATTAAAGTGTTGAAAGATGAACATGAGTGAGAAAAAGAAACCCAACTGAGGGGCAAGAGACACAGAAGCAGAGAAGGAGGCAGCTTTTCTACTCCGTCTCCTGTGGCACTGCCACATGGTCTGTCCACATTACTCAGTGATTCTTTTGGTCCTACCTTACACAGCAACTGCTCCCTTTTGTTCAGACATCTTTGTTATCTCATCTAACATGCTTCCTCTGACTCCTTTCAATCTCTTTACTGCCTGGAAGAGGCAGTTCATTCAAACTCATCTCCTACAACAAAGCCTTCCTTGGCTGACCACACCCTGACCTGAGCACTCTTGCTCTCCCTGACGTCTTAGTTCTTACACAGATGGCTTGCTGCCATGCTATCTGGCCCTTCTTCATGTATTGGCTAGTTGTGTCAAATGTTTTCAACTACCATCTTCTTCCTCTCAGAAACAACAGAACAACCTCAAGGTCATGGGCTATTTTTTCCCTCCTCTGAACCTCCCTCTATGTCTGACACCATGCTGGATATACAAGAAACACTCAAGAAAAGTTAAGTGAATGCTGAATGAAAGCAGGCTAAAACAAAACAACTCACAAATAGTTAAGTTCTCACTATGGACATCAATCAGCAGGATTTGGACTTCATTTGTAATATCTGCAAGTGACTATAAAGGAAGTGAGTACAAGTGAGTGGGTGAGTATCTGTTTGGACATTAATTTCATGCTGGTGTGAACACCACAGCAAGGGTTTGCAAACTAAGCTGGGAGGGCCGCCTTAAGGTCTCCAGGAAAGGAGGGACTTTCCACTTCATGAGGAATTTACTTAATTCTTTTTCACTCTGTAACTTAAAAAATTGAGAACTGCTTGTCTATTTGTCAGACTAAATCATATGGCCAGATTTATTTAAAGTATCAAATCCAGTGACTTAAATTATATCAGGTTTGCCTCTAGGACTTGGTAAAATGAAGTGATAGGGCCAATATGGTCCTAGAGGAAAGCCAGTGACTAGACTGGACAGAAAATGGGTGATGTCAAGTAGCTATTTACCTGGTGTCTACAGCAGTCTATCACAGAAAAACTGGAAACAAATGTCCAGCAACATGAAACTGACTGAATCAGTTATGGGCCATCCATGTAACAGGACACTCTACTACCATCTAGAAAAATATTCACTGATAAGGAGAGAGATTAAAATTACAATAATAAGAGGGAAAAATATCTAGTTAAAATAAGTTCATTAGGATCCCACTTTTATTTTAGGAAAAAAAAATACAAATATATATTTTTGCCCATGGAAAAAGGCCCTGAAAAATATACACCAGGGCGTAATTCCTAAAAGGTGACATGAGATTATTTAATTTCAATCTTTTGACTTTATCTCTATCTTCTTTCTTTCTCTCTTCCTTTTTATGTAATAAACATATATTGTGTCTACAACAACAACAAAACCGAATTACTCTTAACTTTACAAAAAGATGCTTAACTTTGAAATATGCAACAGAAGTGGAGGTCACAAAGAAAGAAGACAAGACCAGCTGGGGATTCTCCCAACCCTTTGGGTGTGTTTGACATCCACAGAGTAAAGCACTGTAAGGCACTGTGATTCCCAGCTGTGGCCCAGATCTCAGACCCATCTTCACAGAAGCAGCCCGAGCACAGGGAACAAGGAAGGGCTACCACAGTGTAACCTCACAGCAGTGAAGACCATCATGCAACATCCTAAATGACACAGTGTGAGCAGGCTGTGAGGTGTGGAGGCAAGGAGACAGGACCCACCTGGATGGTCACATTCATGGACTCTGGCACAGGTCTGGGTACACTCAGGGGGCCTGGTACCACAGGGAACTGGAGGGTAGATCACCGATGCGCCACAGTGGCAGGTTAATTCATCAAAACCTAGTGAAGCCGCAGGTGAAACAAAACAACCCTTCATGAATTTGAGAATTTGAAGCACAAGATAATTACACACACACTTTTTTTTTTTTTTTTTGGGTTGTATTTTTAGAGGAGAATTTTTTGGGGGGCTGCTCTTTTAAAAAAGGTTTTTATTTCATTAACGTTGAGCTGCTGGCAAAGTGTTCAATTTTTACTTGCAACAAACTTTAAGTCCATGAGTATTCCAAGACATTTTTACATGTATTTTATAAACAAAAGATCTACAGACCATCTCTTTTGACAGAACAGGAGACTTCCACTAAAGAAACAGATTCTTTTCTTTAACTTTTTGGTTAGGAAAATGGATAGAGATTATGAAAGCCACAGGTAGTTAACAAACACAGAAAAATATGCTTTTGAATATAAACTTCAGAGAGCCACTGAAGCCATTAAAAAAAAATTCTTGTAAGTATAACTGACATCTATCATGATAAAAATATGAAGTTGAGATGAAGCCGAGAGCTACATCTGAGTTCACTAGGCACAGTTCACAAGCCCAATCAAAATGAGAACTCACATGGGGCCTCCAACAAGCGGCCCACTTTGTCAAGAGCTCTACTAACCCTCAGACCCAAAGGGGAGCTAGTTCTTCAATCCTGGTCCTTAGTAGAGGCTGGGTCTTTGGCCATGGTTCTCAACTAGAGACCAAGAGTCAGAAAGCCCAGGCCCTCCAGGATTCCTCTACCCACTGCTCTTCTCTAGTCAGCACTCTCCAGAAAACTCTTCAGAGGCTACACAACGTGGTGGAAAGAGCCCTGTAAATATAGCAGGAGACTTAGGCTTCTAGTCCTGGACCTACTTCTCACTTGTGCAGTGACTGTGGGCAGGTAACTTAACGACTCTTGAGATTGCTTCCTTTTGGTCAAATGGGGATACCAAACTTTGACCTGTCCACTCAAAAGTTTATTGTGGGGGTGGACTAATATATGTGAAACAGCTAGGGAAAGAGTAAGAGGCTACATTACTTGTTTCTACGGAACTCCACGTGTGTGATTTATAACAAAGCACTTAACTCCTTTTTGAAATATGGTAGGCCTAGTATTCCACCGAAGGTATGTTGGGAAACCCTGATATAGGCTAATCTTTTAATGTAGCAGTTCTCAAAGAGTGCTCAGTTGACCCCTAGGACTCCCTGATCCTTTCAGGGAGTCTACAAGGTCAAAATTATTTTCATAATAATACTTAGATACTATTTGCTTTTTGCACTATGTTGACATTTGCACTGATGTTGAAAAACCAACAGCTGGTAATACTGCCAGGGCATTAGCACAAATAAGGCAGTAGTGCCAAACTGTAACCATTGTATTTTTCACTGCCACATACTTAGAGTAGATAAAAAATGACAATTTCACTTAAGAAAGTCCTTGATGAAGAAGTAAAAAAAAATCTTGACCCATAAATACATGTCTTTCTAATATTCTGTGGAACAAAATAGGGTATCTGCTTCAAGCACTTTTGTTGCACACAAAAATACAGTTGTCCCTCAGTATCCTGGCGGGGAGGGATTGGTTCCAGGACCCCCATGGGTACCAAAATCCAAGAATACTCAAGTCCCTTATATAATATGTTGTAGTATTTTCATACAACCTATGCACATCCTCCTGTATACTTTACATCATCTCTAGGTTACTAATAATACCCAATGCAATGTAAATGCTACATAAATAGCTGCCAGCACAAAACAAATTCAAGTTTTGTTTTTGGAACTTTCTAGAATTTTTCCCCTTGAACATTTTCAACCCACAGTTGGTCGAAACTATGGATGTGGAATCCATGGATATGGAACCCTCAGATATGGACGGCTGTCTGACCTCTGGTCATTCTAAAGAACTGCACTCTTCTGAGTCGTGAGTTGAATTAACTTATTTTTTCATAACACACCGTTTTACTTGAAAAAGTGGCCGACAAACTATGATTATTCAGACTTGGGTATTTTGGCAGACGTTTATGAAAAATTAACAGTGAAACCATCACTTTAAGAAAACTGACTTTGCTGCCAACAATAACATTCAAGCTTTCAAGTGAAAACAGAATTTTGGAAAATATGCATTTATCACTATGAGCTTGACAACTTCCTAATACTTTTCCCCAGAGTTTTCTGATGGGATTGGTAGTGTATTAATGAATGCGAGTTTTTAATATTGTAACACAAGCAGACCCCATCTTAGGATCATTGCTTACATCCCAAGTTTCATACATTCAGGGACAACAGAGGAATAACTTCTTTAAAAGTCTTAATAGCTTTTTTGCCCATGGTCACCGCCGAGTAAGCATCATTGAAGCCTCCCCCCTCTACTGCCGTCGTGTCTAAGTCAGAGTCTCCCAAAGAGCCCGAACAGCTGTGGAAGCTCCTCACCAGACATTTGAGCTTTGAAACAATTGATGACAGTCTGAGAAGCCACCTGAGCAGCGGGCAGCGCTCACAGACTGTGTGGTAACGAGGGGTCCAAACACCAGGTGCTCCAGAGGCTTCGGGTTTGTCATGTATGCCATTGCAGAGGAGGTGGATGCGGCCATGGATGCGAGGCCACACGAGGTGGATGGAAGAGTTGGGGAACCAAAGAGGGCCGTCTCAAGAGAAGATTCTCAAAGACCTGGTGTCCACTTAACCATGAAAAAGATTTTTGTTGGTGGCATTAAAGAAGACACTGAAGAACATCACCTAAGAGATTATTTTGAACAGTGTGGGAAAACTGAAGTGATTGAAATAATGACTGACTGAGGCAGTGGCAAAAACAGAGGCTTTGCTTTCATAACCTTTGATGACCATGACTCCGCAGACAAGACTGTCATTCAGAAATATCACACAGTGAACGGCCACAACTGTGAAGTAAGGAAAGCCCTATCTAAGCAAGAGAAGGCTAGCGCTTCATCCAGCCAAAGAGGTCGAAGTGGTTCTGAAACTTTGGTGGTGGTCGTGGAGGGGGTTTTGGTGGGAATGACAACTCTGGTTGTGGAGGGAACGTCAGTGGTCGAGATGCCTTTGGTGGCAGCCGTGGTGGTGGGGGATATGGTGGCAGTGGGGATGGCAGTAATGGATTTGGTAATGATGGAAGCCATTTTGTAGGTGGCAGAAGTTACAATGATTTTGGCAATTACAACAATCAATCTTCAAATTTTGGACCCATGAAAGGAGGAAACTTTGGAGGCAGAAGTTCTGGCCCCTACGGTGGTGGAGGCCAATACTTTGCCAAACCATGAAACCAAGGTGGCTATGGTAGTTCCAGCAGCAGCAGTAGCTATGGCAGTGGCAGCAGGTTTTTTTTTTTTTTTTTTTTTTTTGGCGGGGGTTTTTTTTTTCCCCCGGAAAAA
>NW_020174042.1:1991032-2069362 GCF_003031525.2 Neophocaena asiaeorientalis asiaeorientalis | reverse complement strand
GTAGGGCAGGGGGTGCAGGTTTTTTTTTTTTTTTTTTTTTTGGCAGCAGGTTTTAATTACTGCCAGGAAACAAAGCTTAGCAGGAGAGGAGAGCCAGGGAAGTGACAGGGAAGCTACAGGTTACAAGAGATTTGTGAACTCGGCCAAGCACAGCGCTGGCAGGACCTAGCTGCTACAAAGAAGACATGTTTTTGACAATACTCATGTGTATGGGCAAAAAAACTCGAGGGCTGTATTTGTGACTAATTGTATAACAGGTTATTTTAGTTTCTGTTCTGTAGAAAACGTAAAGCATTCCAACAAAGGGTTTTAATGTAGATTTTTTTTTTTGCACCCATGCTGTTGATTGCTAAATGTAATAGTCCACTCATGAAGCTGAATAAATGTGTCTTTTTAAAAAATGTGCTGTGTAAAGTTAGTCTACTCTGAAGCCATTTTGGTAAACTTCACCCCAACAATGTGAAGTTAGAATTCCTTCAGGGTGATGTCAGGGCCCATTCGAAATTTATTTACAACCTGCTTGGGTGGAGACGCCAGTCTTCAGTTGAACTGACAGTTACTGTGTTGTGACCTGGAGTTCACTGTTAAAAGGGCCACCCAAGCAAAGTTAGAGTTTTCTGGTTATTAATATGATTGTTGGCACATCCTATGCAATATATCTAAACTGAATTACGGTACCGGATAAAGTTATAGATGGGAATCATCCATTATCATGTGTAATCAATAAATGATTTAATACCCTCTTTTAAAAAAAAGTCTCAATATATCTGAAATACTAAGGCTTATTAATTCAGTAATCCATACCAACCTAAGAAAATCAATCACTCAGAATATATCATTCCTGACTTTCTAGAAAACTCTATACAATAAAGTATACAGTGAAGACACTCACTAGCTTGCCAGCATGTTTGGCAGTTCCCACGATGACAAGGTTCTTCACATCTATGAAGGCCACAGCGGAGTTTCCTCCCACAAATCAAAGGACACTTGTGCTCCTTATCCTAGGAGGAGAGATACTGATTGACTGATTGATTGATTGCATGCAGGATCTTAGTTCCCCGACCAGGCATCGAACCTGTGCCTCCGGCAAAGGAAGCGCAGAGTCCTAACCACTGGACTGCCAGGGAATTCCTGAGAGATTTATATATGTTTACAAAATTAACTCCATTTTATATTTTCCATAAACAAGATTAATAAAGAAGTTCTCCACAATTATAGATCGCATGATATCTGGAATTAGCTTCAAAATAATCAAAGGAGGGGGAGTAGGTGGGGATTGAAACAAGATTAGTCATGACCTGATCACTACTGAAGATAGATGTTGGGCATATGGGACTCATACTTGTCTCTCTGCTTTTATATATGTTTGAAATATTCAGTAATAAGAGGAAGTCTTTAAACTTTCAAACACTGGTTTATAAGTAAGTCTTGATACACAGAACAATTTCATCACTCTTCACACTGTCAATATAAATGCTAAAAATAACAATTGTGTATTATATATGTGTGTGTATATATGTACTACTTTACTATTGGTACTGTGTTACCTTGTTTACACACACACACACACACACACACACACACACACATACACACGATAACACAGTATCCACTGCCAGGTAGTGCTTCCTTTATTTAGTTCCACAGAAGTGAATATTTCAGATAACTGAAACCTGTTCTTTAAAAAATGCCACACTCGGGACTTCCCTGGTGGTCCAGTGGTAAAGAATCCTCCTTCCAATGCAGGGGACGTGGGTTCGATCCCTGATCGGGGAAATAAGATCCCACATGCCGCGGGGCAACTAAGCCCGTATGCCACAACTACTGAGCTCGTGCACCTCAACTAGAGAGCCCATGTGCTGCAAACTACAGAGCCCATAAGCTCTGGAACCTGTGAGCCACACAACTAGAGAGAGAAAACCTGCATGCCACGACTAGAGAGAAGCCCGTGCGCCGCAACAAAAAGATCCCGCATGCCTCAACAAAGAACCCATGTGCCACAACTAAAACCTGACACAGCCAAAAAAAAAAAAAAGAATACCCAAGAATGGAGGCCCCTCTTCTGGGAAAAAAAAAGCCATGCTCATTTTGCCTACTGATCTGACCCATGGAATATATGAAACTTGAAGCCTGAGTTGCTAAGGCCAAGCCAGTCTGTGTGCTGGGACAGCATACAGTCTCCTGCAGATGACTACATGCTTATCCAGTGGTCTTGAGCTCTGGGGCCTGAGGCCTTCTGTCTTTCTTCTTTCCTTTCCTCCATGTTGCCATCAGCTGGCTTCTTGACCTGGCTGAGGCCTAAAAAGGACCAGTCTGTCTTTCTGGGCAGCATTCTGACTGCTGCTCAGGGGCCTCTCCCAGTGATTTCCAAATCTGGGCTGCATTCTAGATGGCGGAGGCTTCCAAAAGCCCAGCCCCTAGATGAATGCAATCTGATACTGCCTAATGATAGGTCCACTTACCACACAGCATATCTCGTTACATTTATGCCGTCCACATAACCGTTTCTTGTTACACCTCTTGTCACACATAAATGTAGCATCTGCTATGAACAATTAAGAAGAAAAAGAAGTCAGAGGACATGAACATTCATTCAACAAATATTTGTGTGACTACAGGCTGAAGAAATACAAATGTAATAATGTAAATAAATTAGTTATGGTGAAAATGCATACTATTTAAATATCACTTCTCACTTGCCAGACAGTCAAAAAAATAGAAAAGAAAATAGGAAGACTACCCAAGTGCCCACTGATAGATGAATGGATAAAGCTGTGGAATATATACAATGGAATATTACTCAGCCATTAAAAAAAAGAAATCTTGCCATTTGTGACAACATGGATGGTCCTAGAGGATATTATGCTAAGCGAAATAAGACAGAGAAAGACAAATACTGTATGATTTCACTTATATGTGGAATCTAAGAAACAAAACAAATGAACAAACATAACAAAACAGAAACAGTATAGATACAGAGAACAAACAGGTGGTTGCCAGAGGAAAGGCGGGTGGGTGGAAAAAAGAAATAGGTGAGAGGCACAAACTTCCAGTTGCAAAACCAATGATTCATGGGTATGAAATGCACAGTGTAGGGAATATAGTCAATAACTAAATAATATCTTTGTATGGCGACATAATGTAACTAGACTTATTGTGGTGATCATTTTGAAATGTACAGAAAAAAACACTATGCTGTGTAATAGGAACTAACAGAGTGTTGTAGGTCAATTATACTTCAAAAACAAACAAACTCATAAAAAAGAGATCATATTTGTGGTTATTAGAGGTGGGGGGGTGGGTAGAGGGGGAATTGGATGAAGGCAGTCAAAGGGCACAAACTTCCAGTTATCAGATAAATAAGTATTAGGGATGTAATGTACCACATGATAAATATAATTAACACTGCTGTGTGTTATATACGAAAGTTGTTAAGAGAGTGAAGTAAGAGCTCTCAACACAGACAAAATTTTTTTTTCTATTTCTTTCATTTTCCATCTATATGAATTGATGAATGTTCACTAAACTTATTGCAATAATCATTTCATGATGTATGTAATTCAAATTATTATGCTGGGACAGGAATAAAGATGCAGACATAGAGAAAGGACTTGAGGACACGGGGAGGGGGGAAGGGTAAGTTGGGACAAAGTGAGAGAGTGGCATGGACATATATACACTACCAAATGTAAAATAGATAGCTAGTGGGAAGCAGTTGCATAGCACAGGGAGATCAGCTCGGTGCTTTGTGACCACCTAGAGGGGTGGGATAGGGAGGATGGGAGGGAGACACAAGAAAGAGGAGATATGGGGATATATGTATATGTATAGCTGATTCACTTTGTTATAAAGCAGAAACTAACAAACCATGGTAAAGCAATTATACCCCAATAAAGATGTTAAAAACAAAAACTTATTATGCTGTACACTTTAAGCTTATACAGTGCTATATGTCAATTATATCTCAATAAAACTGGAAGAAGAGGGGGCTTCCCTGGTGGCTCAGGGGCTAAGGACCTGCCTGCCAATGTAGGGGACATGGGTTCGAGCCCTGGTCCGGGAAGATCCCACATGCTGTGGAGTGACTAAGCCTGTGCACCACAACTACTGAGCCTGTGTGCCACAACTACTGAAGCCCACGTGCCTAGAGCCCATGCTCCGCAACGAGAAGCCACCGCAACGAGAAGCCCACACACTGCAACGAAGAGTAGCCCCTGCTCACCTCAACTAGAGAAGGCCTGGGCATAGCAACAAAGACCCAACGCAACCAAAAAAAAAAAAAATTTGTAAGAAGAAAAGGAAATAGGAAGATTGATTAATGTATGGAACAGGTGAAGGTGTGGAGAAAAAGGCACACACACTTAGTGGATGGGAGAATAAACTTTTGGAGTACATATGTATCTATCAAAAATTTAAGTGGCAATTCCATTTTAAGTAATGCTTCCTACAGATACACTTTCAAAAGTAGCTAGGACACCAAAAGCACAAGCAACAAAAGAAAAATAAATTTGATCAAAATTTAAAGCTTTTGTGCATCAGAGGACACCATCAAGAAAAGACAACAACATAATGGGAGAAAATATTTGCAGATCAGTTATCTCATAAGTGTCTAGGATCCAAAATATATAAAGAATTCTTTCAACTCAATAACAAAAAGACAACCCAATTTAAAAATGGTAAAGGAATAGACTTTTCCAAAGAAGATATACAAATGGCCAAGTACATGAAAAAATGCCCAACATCATTAGTTATTAGGGAATGCAAATCAAAACCACAATGATTTATCATTTCATACCCACTGAGGATGTCAATAACAGTAATAATAATAATAGTAGTAATAAAAAACAGAAAATAACAAGTGTTGGAGAGGATGTGGAGAAAATGAAACCCTCATACATTACTGGTGGGACTGTAAAATAGTGTAGCTACTGTAGAAAACAATATAGCAGTTTTTTAAAAAAAATTCTACCTATAACCAACATATAATCCAGCAATTCCATTTCTAGGTACATAACCAAAAGAATTTACAACAGGTTCTCAGATAAAAGCTTGTGTACAAATGTTCATAGCAGCACTAGTTGCAATAGTCAAAAGAAGGAAACCAAATGTCCACCAACAGATGAATGGATAAACAAGCTGTGGTATATATATACAACAGAATATTATTCAGCCATAAAGAGGAACGAAGTACTGATGCGTGCTACAAGGTGGATGAACCTTAACAACATGCTAAATGAAAGAAGCCAGAGACAAAAGGTTACATATTATATGATTTCATTTATATGAAATACTCAGAATAATTAAATCCACAGAGACAGGAAGCAGAGTAGTGGTTGCCAGGGCTGGTGGGGAGGGGTGAGTGGGGAATGAAAACTCAGTAAACAAAGGGTTTCCTTTTGGGATGATGAACCCATTTTAGAATTGATAGAGGTGATGGTTTTAAAACACTGTGAAGGTACTAAATGCCACTGAATTGTACACTTTAAAATGTTTCACTGGGGACTTCCCTGGTGGTGCAGTGGTTGGGAATCCGCCTGCCAATGCAGGGGACACGGGTTCGAGCCCTGGTCTGGGAGGACCCCACATGCCGTGGAGCAACTAAGCCTGTGTGCCACAACTGCTGAGCCTGTGCTCTAGAGCCCGCAAGCCACAACTACTGCAGCGTGTGTGTCTAGAGCCTGTGCTCTGCAACAAAGAGGCCACCACAATGAGAAGCCCACACACCACAACAAAGAGTAGCCCCTGCTCGCCACAACTAGAGAAAGCCCGTGCACAGCAACGAAGACACAACGCAGCCAAAAAGTAAATAAATTTATTAAAAAAAGAAAAAACAAAACAAAACAAAAAAATGTTTCATTGTATGTTCTGTGAATATTATCTCAATAAAGGTGCTGAAGGCGATGAAGTGTTTACCGGTGAAATAACGTTTGGGATTTGTTTTCAAAGTACTTCAGTGAAAATTAAAAATAGGAAAGAGAGGGATGGATGAAGAAAGAAGATGGGCAAAATGCTGATAACTGGTGATAGGTACATAGGGATTCACTATACTAGTCTCTCTACTTTCACATATGATTGAAAATTTTCATCATAAGCTAAAAAAGTAACAAGATGGTTACAGCATTATCTGTAATGGGGAAAAATTGGAGACAACCTAAATGACCAACAAAAGAGCAATGGTGAACTATACTATGGCATATCCACATAAAGAATGTTCTCAAGAGGGAGAGCTATACACACTGACATGGAAAAATGTCTTTGATATATTACTTAAGGGAAAAAAACAAGTTCCAGTATGTTCAGCAAGAACCATAATAGCACATGTATACACCTGTATGAATACAGAAAAAGATCTGGACCCACACCCAACAAACTAATGATGTGGTTTTATCAGGGGAATGGAACTAGGAGGGGAAAATGGGGTGAGGGTGTATTTCTACTTTTTACTATTTTATTAATTTTTTAATTATTAAAAATTATGTATTAATATAGTAAGTTTTTCCAATTATATTTTTTAATTACCAAAATTTTGACTGTCGTTTTGAGGAAGATATTTCTGGTTATGTCAAATATTCAGACAGTTGAGGCAGATATTCAGCCATTCTCCACCTTCCTCAGGCTAACAGATCCTTAGTTTTGTTCAGAAATTGGGCACCCACGTGTTCCCCCATTACAGGAGTGAATGCTGAATAGTGTAGCCTGTCATGGTAATTCCATTCCCCTTGTTAGTGAAGGGACTGGGCAGGAACATGTGATAAAAAGCATACTGAGGGTCTTTCAGGACTGTCTTCCTTGCTCTCAAGAAGGAAGAGAAGAATCTCTCCTTCTTTTCTTTAGATGTTGCTGGGAGAGACTCAATGCGTGAAATTGCTGTAGCTAACTTATACCCATGAGGGGAAAACCAAGAAAATCACAGGAAGCTGGACTGGAGTCCTAGAATCACTGGGTTTGTTATTAAAACCTTGGACTTGTTCTGCCTCCAGACTTCCTGTTATGAGAGACAGTAAACCTCCTGAGAGCTAAAGTCATTTTTCCTTGGGTTTTTTGATACCTGTAGCCAAAAGCACCTTAACCAATACAGCTTTCTTTCTGACCAGAATTAAGAGCTTTTATTTTGTATAAGTTTATCTTCCATCACTTTTCCAAAACAGTTTTAAGGTGGCTTAAACAAAGACTATGTGACAGTTGGTAAAACAAGAACAGAACCATAATAAAGTGGAGTATCAGGATCAAGGACAAAGGAAGAAACAATATTCTAGGCCTAAAGGTTAAGAAGGCTGCTGGCTGAGTCCCCCTGTTCTAGGTATCCAACAGTCCTATCAAGCCATAAGGGGATCAAGCATCAGAGTCAGTTTTTACAAAGTTTGCTTCATTACATATTATTTACCTTCCCTTCCCATATCAACATTTTATTATGAAAAATTTCAAACATATAAAAAAGTTGAAACGAGTTTATAGTGAACACTATGCCCACTACCTAGCCTCTACCAGTAGTTGCTTTTTCTCAAAACTCTCTATTCTTCCATCCAACTATCAGTTTATCTTAATTTTGGATGCTTTTCAAAGTAAGCTGCATACATGAATACACTTCCCCGGTATTTTACAGCATTTCACTAACCAGAGTTCAATTTATGGTTCTTTTTTTTTTTTCTTTTGAGGTAAAAGTTACATACAGTTAAATGCACAAAGTACCTTCACTGAATTCTGACAAACACATAACCCATTCCCCTGTCAAGATGTAAAAAATTACCTTCACCCCAGAAAGTTACCTCATGCCCCTTCCCAGTCATACCTTCGCTTTTGAGATTGGTACACGGAAGCTCCTATGGAGAAAGAAAAGGGAATAGTAACTACTTTAGGAATAAATGAAACAACATAACTGCAGTATAATGCTAAATGTAACATGCATACCCCAAATACCCAGTACTTCTCTGGCAGTCACTTATTCACCAACTTCACCTATCTGGAGCTACGTTTGCCCAGTCCCTGTAAGCTTTACTCACAACAGGGCCCCAGGTCTAATGACTTTTCATGCAAATATAACATTCTTTGTGGTCTGACCTCCAAACTCACAGCAGACTACGTATTATAAAATCTGAATGGAAAGAAGGAC
Source organism: Neophocaena asiaeorientalis asiaeorientalis (assembly GCF_003031525.2). Lineage (NCBI taxonomy): Eukaryota > Metazoa > Chordata > Mammalia > Artiodactyla > Phocoenidae > Neophocaena > Neophocaena asiaeorientalis. Next base: position 2,061,252 of record NW_020174042.1, on the reverse strand, counting down.
TGACTACTAAAGGTATGCAAAGCAAAGAGAAATAACTGTCTGGCAAGGGTACAGACAGAAAAAGCCATAAAAAGCAGATACAAGAATTGAAAATATGTAACAATCAGCACCATCTGATGCAGGGACAAACAGCTCTACATGCTCAAAAGTATCCCTGGCAATGCAGCTGAACTGTAGCAGAGTGGAATACAGAAGTCCTTTGCCATTCAAAGTTTTGCTACCCTGGTTTCAATCATGTGTCAATGGCCTCAAAGGTCTATCACATGTAATTTTGCTGAAAAATGTTCCTGAATAACATGTGTGGGGAGGCTGCTGTGTGAAGGGCGAGTCAGTCACTTGGGAGAGAGTGAGCCTGGCTGGCTGCCCAGCACCTACATCTGAATTTGGCTTTGATGTCATGGACAGGTTGCTATGTACTCAGAAATAAGCAAAATGATAAAAACATTTCTTCTCAGTGAAAATGACCCTGAAAAAGGGGGGCAGCTGCTGGGGCTGATAACAGACGTGAAGATGTCTAAGAAATTGAAGCTTCTTGGCTAGAAAAATGTTTTCGGTACATCAATGAGTTGGCTCGGTTCTATGACATGAAAAAATTCCCCATATGTTCTCTAGAGATACAAAGCAAAAGTGACTCATGAAATTGCTTGAGTGCCCCAGTTAATACAAACACCGGATTGTACACAGGAAATGCTGGGAGTTTGGGGGTTTTGAGCACAAGCCACCATTCTCCTTGCTTGGCCCTACGATAAACCTTTCTCTGCTCCAAACCCCGAAGTTTTATTTGTTTGGCCTCACTGTGCGTCAGGCGCATTAACTTGTGTTCAGTGACAATTTTGGCGAAGCCAGCCTAGGGGTCTGTGCTCGTGCCGGGTCGACCCTGGCCAGAGGCAGCCCCTTCCCTGAGTGCCCAGCAGCTAGCTGCCAGAGCGCATTCATTCCAGGGAACTGGAAGGGACTCTCCCTGACAGGCGCCAGCCACCCCACAACGTGAGGCTGTTTGGAGTTGAGAAAAAAAAAAAGAAAAAGAAAAAGAAATGACATGCTGGAGTGGTATGTACACCTGCAGGGAAAGACAGAACTCCCATAAATCCCTATACTAAATATGAATTACCAATAAAAACTTAAATACAGGGTTCTTTGTTAATAGGTAGTAAGATAGAGCAAACATTTCTCAAAGACTCCTACCAAAGTGATTAAAAGAGAAGAACTTTTGAAGCTTTAAGAAATAAGTTTTTATTTATCTAGAAAACTCACTTCCCTGGAAAAGCCCATTCCAGTACAAAAGATATTTCAGGAAAAATCTGGCTGAACAATGAGGTGATTATCAGTGTTTCAAAGAGATCTTTCATTTTGTCAAACTGTTTAACAGAATTCATATTGATAGTGAGCTCCTCCAGCAATTTTAGAATAAGACTTTTATTTGCAAAAAAAATTCAATTTACACATAGCTTTTCAATAATACACTCACTGCCATGGGATCCACTATTAGGGGGAGTGAGGACAGAGAGTGAATGAGAAGCAAAAAAGCACAGAGACAGAGAAAGGGATTGCTGGGGAGAAACAAGCAAACTGACAGCTGTGTATCCCAACCCTGTTTGTAATTCTTGGTTACAAAGAGCACCTCTAGGCATTACTAAATTTATGATTACTAAATCAGTGTATCTCACAGTCTTCAAGCTGGTATTTACAAAGCATAAAATGGTCCTGTACCTGACATTCAAAATTCCTTTACTGTCCTATGTATTGTGACTTCATTCAGAAAAAAACCCACACAACCTCACACAACTTTTGTCACATGTAAATTGCACTACTTTGACAAGTTTTTCTTTAATTCTGAAGCTTACCTATTAAACTAGCTCCCAATTTATGGACAATATCCTCAGAATCATTTGCAAGTCAGCTGCTACCCAGACCTTGGGCTGTATTTAACAAATAGAATCAACTACTCAGAATTCTGGCTCTACCCAGGCCTGTGCTCTGCTGGGACAGGTGCCGATATGCACTGAAATGACCAGAAGTACGTCAGACAGCAGGACAGATCAACATTCAGTATGTTCCCCAAGTTGGATTACCTAAAGACTTCAGAGGAAAGCTTCTTGCCTCTTCTGGTTACAGACACAGAAATGGGCACTAATTCCAAAATGGTAAAATGACTTTTTATAATACATAAGTCCAATGAAGTTTGTCCCAGGCAGAAAGCAGAGATTGACAAAACAGTTGTATAGTGAAAAATTAACACTATCTGAAGAGAGGTCTGGCCTTTGCCATTGGCTTCTGGGAGATAATCTTGGAATATCATGCCTAATGGGAGTGTCGTTGTTTCCCTGGAGCCTTGGGTCACCAGACAGTCTAACATGATTTAGGGTGCAGGCTGGCCACACCGAAAGACCAATGATGTGGTTTAGGGCATGGACTTTGGGTCACACAATGTTAGTAGACTTCTGGAGGGACTGGAGGCTGAGATCAGCTACATGGGCAGTCAACCATGCCTACATGATGGAGCCCCAATAAAAACTGACCACCCACTCTCTGGTGGGTGAGGTTCCTTGGTTGGCAATACCCCACGCATACAATCACACACTAGTGCTGAGAAAGTAACGCTGTTCCAACTCCATGGGGAGAGGACAACTGGAAGCTTCATATTTGGTACTTTCTTGCATTCTGCCCTACATGCTTCTTCCTTTGGTTGATTTTAATCTGTATCCTTTCCCTGTAGTAAATTGTAATCAAGAGTATAACAGTTTTCAATAAGTTCTGTGAGTTCTTCTAGAGAATAATCAAACCTTGAGGGTAGCCTTGGGGACCACTGGATTGTAGTTGGTATCAGAGGTGAGGGTGGTCATGTGGACTGTTCTAATTCAGCAATTGTCTGAACTCCTGCAGTGGGTGTCAGAAGTGAGGGCGATCTTGTGGACTGTGTTCCCTCTAACTTAGTGAGCTAACTGCTTGCAACGGTGCTATTGTTCTTCTCTTCTGGCATCTAGCATTATCACACTTGTATTTGGTCAAGCTACTTGTATATGTGCCCTAAGCCTATTACTGGTCTCTGACCCTTGCGTGCCATACCCCTTCATACCTATCCTACAACTGGTCCATAGTAGATGTCGGTATACATTGGCTGGATTGAATCAATCATACACAGTATTAACAGGAATAAGCCTGAGGTTATTTTGATTCCTTCCCTCCCACAACCACCAATTTAAAAGGTATTGGGTGCTTCCCCAGTGGCACAGTGGTTAAGAATCCACCTGCCGATGCAGGGGACACGGGTTCGAGCCCTGGTCAGGGAAGATCCCGCATGCCGTGGAGCAACTAAGCCCATGCACCACAACCACTGAGCCTGAGCTCTAGAGCCTGCTCGCCACAACTACTGAAGCCCATGTGCCTAGAGCCCATGCTCTGTAACAAGAGAAGCCACTGCAACGAGAAGCCCGTGCACCGCAGCGAAGAGTAGCCCCCGCTTGCCGCAACTAGAGAAAGCCCGCACACAGCAAAGAAGACCCAATGCAGCCATAAACAAACAAACAAACAAACAAATAAAAGGCACTGGTGGCAACAACTCTAGCATTCTGTAGGATTTACCTTTGTTCTGAAAGAGCATCTGCAGGAAATAACTGATGTGCGAGAGCATGGTCCACAGTCTCCTTCATGGCAGAGCTTTTCACAAGTATGAATGAAATCTTTAATAAAAATGAAAAGAACTGGGAATGAAAATTGCAACTACTCATTTTCAGACTCCCAAATTAACTAGCCACAATGGTCTTCCACCTCTGTTCCCTGCAACTCCATCACCAGAGTTGAGGGAAGAAGGATGCTATCAATGCCTCTTCCTCTATCTTCCCTTCAACTGGCAGGCTGAGCCTTTTCCAGCAAGGACAGGCCCCAGCATTAGTCACAGCAAGATGCTCTGGAGCACAAGATGCTCTGCCTAAGTCAAAGAACAGATCTTCTGACTCTTTATTTAGACCTCAAGTCTCCAGGTTAGACTCGGATGTCCTTAAAATTGTAGCTATGGGTTACTTACTGAAGTACTCTTGACTCCGAAAATCACCTGGGGATCGTAAGTAATCAGAAACCATCATCCATGATCTCACTAAGTTCTATGAACATCTGGTGATAGGTGGCCTGCTAGTCATTCTGCTAAACTAGATTTTAGGACAAGTCCTGTTTCAAGGACCCCATCAGGGATCATCCATAGTCTTTCTCAATGGCTGCTGTTTACATGATGTATTTTTTCCATCCTTTTACTTTCAGCCTAACTGTACCTTTGACTCTAAAGTCTGCTTCCCAAACATGGCATATAGTTGGATCTTTTTTAAAAATTCATTTTGACAATCTCTGGTTTTTGTTTAATTCACTGACGGTAATGTTAGTATTGATATAGTTGGATTTATGTCTGCCATTTTACTTTTAGTTTTCTTTATGTCTCATGTCTTTTTTGTTAACTTAATTCTCCTTCGTTGCTTTCTTTTGCATTAAGTGAATATTTTCCAGTGTAACATTTTTTCCCGGTAATGGCATGTTCCATTATGTTTTCAGTTATCTTCTTAATGGCTGCTCTAGGGCTTATCATATGCATCTTATCAGAATCTACTTCAGATTTGTACCAACCTAATTCCAGTGAGATACAGAAGCCTTACACCCGTATAGCTGTATTTTCTCTTCTCCTCTTTTGTGCTTTTATTGTTATACATATTACATTTATATGTGTTACAAATTCAACAATACAATGTTAAAATTACTGCTTTATATGTTATGCCTATTAAAGAAGTTGAGAAAACAAAGGAGAGCAAGTATGTATTTATAACTTGTTATATTTATCTTATTTACCATTACTGGTTTTCTTCATTTGTTCCTACAGATCTAAGTTACCATCTGGTATCATTTCCTTATTCCAGTACAACTTTGATCCCACCCACCTCCTTTGTGCTGTTATTGTCAGATACATTTCTATATACTGTAGGCCTAACAATACAATTATATGCCTATTTTATACAATCACTTTTTAAATCAGTTGCAAGAAGAAGAAATATGCACTTATACTTTCTTTTATAATTATGTAATTACTTTACTCTTTGCTTTTTCTTGTGGATTTAAATTTACATCTGGGTTACTTGGTATCAGCCTGAAGACCTCCCTTTACTATTTACTGTAAAGTACATCTGCTAGCAGAGAACTCTGTTTTTCTCATTTTTGAAAGACTTTTCCTGGATATAAGATTCTTGGTTGGTAATTTTTTTCTTTCAGCACTTTGAATAGGTCATCCCACTGCCTTCCTGTTGTGATGCAGTGTTCTCCACTGTTTCTGATAAGAAGTCAGCTGTGAATCTTATAGTGGTTCCCTAGTATGTAATGTGTCATTTTTCTCTTGCTGCTTTCAAGATTTTCTCCTTGTCTTTGGCTTTCAGCATTTTTACTATGTGCCTAGGTGTGGATCTCTTTGAATTTATCCTACTGGAGTCTGTTGAGTTTCTTGGATGTGTAGATTGTCTTTCAATAAATCTGAAGTTTCCCACCATTATTTCTTTGAATATTTGTCTGCTCCTTTCTTCTCTCCTGGTGTTCCCATTACACGTTTGTGTGCTTAAAGGTGTCCCACATTTCTCTTGAGGTGCTGTTCATTTTTATTCACTTCATTTTCTCTCTGTTCTTTGAATTATATAATCTCTATAGATCTATCTTCATATTTATTGATCCTTTCTTCTGCCAGCTCAAACTTACTGCTGAGTCCCTCTAATGAATTAAAAATATTAATTACTGAAAAACTCCAGATTTTCCATTTGGTTCTTTTTTTTATAATTTCTATCTCTTTACTGATATTCTCTATTTGATGAAACATTGCCTTTATACTTTCCTTCCTTTACCTCTTCAGGCATGGTTTCCTTCAGTTCTTTGAATATATTTGTAACGGCTACCTTGAAGTCTCTGTTAAATTTGACATTGGTCACTCTCACAGAAAACTGAAACAGAAAGTTACTGTTATACCTGTGGGGTTTTTTGTTTTTGTTTTTTTTCTGTTTGCATACTTTGTAGTTTTTTGTTGGAAACTGAACGTTTTTGGTAATATATTGTTTGCAGCAACTCTGGATACTGCTTCTTCTTTCCACAGCTTGTTTTTTTTGTTGTTGTCTACTTGTTTGTTTTGTGACTTGGCTAAGCTATTTTAGTGAAGTCTATTTCTATTATAGTATGAAGCCATTGGTGTTGTTCTTTAGATGGCACAGCCTTGGGCATGTGCACAGTCACCCTGGGAGGACAGTGGTTTTAGCAGGGTTCTCTTTGACTGTCTCTTTCCCTGATCTCTCTGTTAAGCTGTCTGCCTCATTAGGTATTACACTCAGTCCTGAGGCTCCACTAATTGCTAGCTGATTGCTCTATTATTTTCAACAATGTCCTGGGGCATAAACTGCTCAGCAGTCTGATCCAATAAAATTTGGGCAGAGGTAGTCTTTGAGGCAAATCTGTGAGGTTTGTTCTGACCCCAGGATGGTTCCTCTTAGTTATCTCCTTCCCTGGGTCTCTCTGGTGAACCAGTTGGTCTATAGTTTACCTTGTTGCTCTTAATTAAGAGGAGCTATTGTTTTCTAAAGGGCCCTTAGGCCTGAACTTCCCCACACTCTCTTTCAAATTAAAGTCAGTTCCTTTGGGGAATATTTTGGAACTCTTGCCTTATGGACTGCTTCTCCCCCCACCCTGTCACTCAGTCACTACTATGGGTGCTGGGTGAGATAGCAGCCTCTAGTTTTCTTAGCTTGCTTCTCTCACTGTGAAACCTCTCTCCTACAAGTGAGCTGGGGTGAGGGTGACTGAGGCCCCAGTACTCCTGCCTGTTGTGACTAGAGTAGAGCCTCCAATCTATGGGTGGGCTGTGTGGAGGAAGGGAATCCCCAACCTGTCAGCTGTGATTACCAGAAATTTAGCCTTTTCAACTTGGAGTTGGTGGGGTTGGGCGGGGTGGGGGGAGAAAAGCTGGTGGTTCACTCCTCCTAGCAAGTAACCCTTGACTGGGAGCTGAGGGTAGATGAAGCCCCAATTTCTTGGGCACACCCATCCTGAGTGGAGCTTTTGTTGAGCTGAGCTGGGAAGGGGTGGGGAAGGAGAAAGTAGGTTGTGATTCAAATGACATACACTCTTGCTGTTCTTACTGAGTTTTAGTAGATTTTCTTCATTTGATGTATGCCCATAGGACAATTTCCAGAGACTTTAAATGGTTGCTTTTTTATAGTTTTCCCCAGCTTTGCTTGTTTTGCTCCTCATGCTACCATCCTGAAAGCAGAACTCCACCTAGTCTTTTGTACTAAATCTATGTGTCTAGGATGGAAATTTCCTACTGGGTGAGATACTAAGACCTAACAAGCTTTCTATAGATAAGCCAGGTCTGAATAAACATGAGAGCCACTGTTACCACTAGCCATGGGCTTTTCTTTGAGATTCTCAATCCAACTCACCTTAGTTCCTTAAAAGTGTTCCATGATTAAAACTCTGCTGAGGTATAGCAGTTACTCTTGAGTCCCTTGAGCTGGTCTTGTCCCACCCCCAGGTCTGTTCATACTGACAGTTACTGTCCTTCTCTTGCTCAAGTCCCTTTGTATTAACTATTTCACATTTCCTCTTTCTGTCGATGCCAACAAGCTATCTTAGCCTCTGGGTAGGATTTCTGGTCATTATATATGAAATTCTTACAAAACTGACCCATGTGCTTTCTGAAAAGGGAAGACCTTTATCATCCTTCTTGATTTGGAAGTCATCTGATCTCTGTTTCACAGGGCTTATCTTACATTTTCACAGTAGACACAGAGAAGCAACAGACAACTGATTCTCCTGATGAGGTTGAAATGTATTAAAATATGAGAAGAGGGGATTTCTTCTCTATACAAAATTTTAAAGTCAGATTGAGAAAAGGAATTACGTAGGGTGCTCCTACTGGTGCTTGGAAGAAATGTGAAATCTCTCTTTTTGGAAAAATGCAAAACCAAACCTAAAGATTCTATCTTTATCACAGTTAGTTATAGGAACACATCTCTTATTCAAACTCACTTGCCCAATTTCATTTTTCTAAACACACAGCCTTTGAACACTCACTCAGGAGAGAAGCTGCCAAGTCACTGCAAACACTGTACATATCCATATCCCAAGGACTGCCTCAAAAAGTCTCTGTCAGAAGCTCAGACTATTACACTATAGCTAATCCCAACAAATGTTTTCTGGTTTCTATAACCAAGTAATCAGAAGCCCCAAGTCAGAAGAAAGGGAGAGTCACTAAAGGTAGGCACATAGGCATACTGAAAGCATTCATAAGAAAAAAAACAACCAAAAGCTTTAACAAATAAATAAAACAATTCAAACTGTACACTGCTATGGGGAAATCACCTGAGAAACCTCAGCAAGCCCAGAGGAAATCAGTGTATTCAGCATAATACAATAACTGAGGTTCAGGGAAATGATGACTCTGGGTCAAATAAGGGGAAAGAAATCGTCTTCAGTATCCTCTGTTTAAAGAAAGAAGGGAATGTAAATTTTAGAAAAATGTCCCTCCAAAATGATGCTCAGGAAGTGTTATCCTCAGCTATATGGGAAACCTAGCTGTAGAGAAAGACATTTCTTGAGTGGTTCAAATGAATGAAGTTTAAGTGTACTTAAAATTTCAGTTCTTAAACACCTCACTCCGTTATTTTAAGATGTTTCTATTATACGAAAATGTTTCTAAACACCTGTTGAACCCTAAATTAGTAAAACGATACCTGGCATTCATACTAGTGTAGGCTGCTAAGAGAAATCATAAACACCCCAATGCCCACTCCCCCACAAAATAGTATCTAACCACAACTGTCCTGAGTCGGCAATAAAATACCTGAATTAGAAAGAGAGATTGTTTGGGCAAATGTGAGTTTTCAGAAATATAATCTGAGGAGGAAAGAAAAAGTACCCACACAAATTTGATCATAATATTTAGAAAAACCTCTGATATTGTAACTAGAATTATGTACTATTTTGTTTAAGTAGCCATTGCTGCCAAAAATTTACATTCATATTTTTAAAGACAACTTTATGCCTACTAATTACCTAAGGAACCACAAGGCAGAGGCTTGCCGCACACTTTTCCACAGGAAGGGACAGGATCCATGCATGTTTTCCGACTGCTACTTCCAAGTTCTAGCAATTGGCTGAGAGGGGTTTGCCCACAAGGGCAACAGCGCACCAGCTGGGGGAGCCGTGGGCATGGCTGGCAGGGCTGAGGGTGGCACACCTGTGAACACATGTGGTTCCCACATTTCAAGTCCCTGTTAAGAAAAACAACAGACTATTACATAATTGTTGCATAAAATACAGCTTTATTCTAACTGAGGAAAACATCAAACCTTACTTGCCACATATCTTTAAACAGCCAAAGTCCCCAAATCCATCAGACTTTCCTACGTCTGTTCCACATAACACGTCTCGGGAGGTGCTGCCACAGTAGCATACTTGAGAACATAATTTCAGAAACAGGAGATTAGTAATCTGTACAGGTGTTTAAAATATTCTAAACAATCTATAAGAAAACACAAAATGCTATTCACTAGTGTTGATTAGACCTGATGCAGAAATAAATGTGGCTTATACAGCAGCTCTAAGCCCCACTTAAGAGCTTCACCACAGAAAAAGAATTAAAAAGGCCTTGATAGACTCTGTCCATATCTCATGGTGCCCCTGCAGCACACCTCAATATGAGCATTAAAGTGAAGCAATCCTTTAATGTAAAAGACTACTCTCTGGTCCATAATGTCATGGTTGAAAACCATGGATTGTGAGGCTTTCTGGGGTATTGCGGAGATGCTGCAGGAGATGGAAGCTAAACTGGTGGTAGTTATGGAGGAGGTGATAACTGGATTCCATCCTCACTTCAACCAAGCAACAGATATTTAATACTTCATATCTTGGGGTTCACATAAAATGCTTGGAAAAAGTCTCTGATGCTAAAAAGAAATTTAAAAATAGGCACAATATAAAATCCTTATTAATTTGTATTCTACTATTGTTAAATTTGAAGTAATCATGTTTGAGTACTGACAATGAGTAAAAAGTGTTTCAAATAACTTGAGACTTTTATTTACTGCATAGATAACCTAGTCTAATATCTATAGATTTTTCTATGGGTTGAAGAAATAATGGGTTACTTTATTTCTTGAGATCAGCAATAAGCATGTGTTATATTTAAGGAGTTAGTTTCTAAAGGAAACTAAAAAAAAAAAAGTTTCTGACTAATATGTAACAAAGTCTGGTAAGGACTAATTTTCATCAACTTAGATAATTTTTCTGATAAGGGCCACTTTACATTTTCAGTTTATAATGAAAACTTGTTGTCAATAAAGACATTAACCAAGACTCTTGATTTTTAAAATATACATTTACTCTTCCAGTAAATACATGTGCAGTTCCATCCCCTGTTCTAAAACTCATTATCAATAAACTTATTAGAAGAATTAATACAGGTGCAGGAAATACAATTAATATTGGTGGAATCAACAAACTGGTGAACAAACCCTAGCAACTGAGAGCTTCTGCAAGCAGGCTTTTCTTTGCTAAGTTTCTGCTCAAATAGAGCAGAGGCTTTTTTTCAGAGACATAGGACAGCTGTGAACCAAAGAATCAAGGGTCAGAAAACTGTGACAATAAATTCTTTTCAAGTACACATGGAACATCCTCTAGGATTGACCACATACTAAGGCACAAAACAAACCTCAACAAATTTAAGAGTATAGAAACTATTTCAAGCATCTTCTCTGACCACAATGGCATGAAACTAGAAATCAACCAAGGGAAAAGAAATGAGAAAAAAACGATTACATGAAGACTAAACAACATGCTACTAAAAAACCAATGGGTCAACGAGGAAATCAAAAAGAAAACTAAAGAATACCTCGAGGCAAAAAGTCTGCAAGTAACAAATGCTGGAGAGGGTGTGGAGAAAAGGGAACTCTCTTATACTGTTGGTGGGAATGTAAATTGGTACAGCCACTATGGAAAACAGTATGGAGGTTCCTCAGAAACCTAAAAATAGAATTACCATATGATCCAGCAATCCCATTCCTGGGCATATATCTGGACAAAACTATAATTCAAAAAGATACACGCACCCCTATGTTCACAGTAGCACTATTCACAATAGCCAAGACATGGAAACAACCTAAATGTCCATCCACAGATGAATGGATATATATACAATGGATGGATATATATACAATAGCCAAGACATGGAAACAACCTAAATGTCCATCCACAGATGAATGGTACATATATACAATGGAATACTACTCAGCCATAAAAAAGAACAAAATAATGTCATTTGCAGCAACGTGGATGCAACTAGAGATTATCATACTAAGTGAAATCAGAAACAGAAAGACAAATACCGTATGATACCACTTATATGTAGAATCTAAAATGTGACACAGGGCTTCCCTGGTGGTGCAGTGGTTAAGAATCCACCTGCCAATGCAGAAGAAACGGGTTCAAGCCCTTGTCCGGGAAGATCCCACATGCTGCGGAGCAACCAAGCCTGTGTGCCACAACTACTGAGCCTGCGCTCTAGAGCCTGCGAGCCACAACTACTGAAGCCCGCATGCCTAGAGTCCAAGCACCGCAACGAAGAGTAGCACCCGCTCGCCGCAACTAGAGAAAGCCCACATGTAGCAATGAAGACCCAATGTCGCCAAAAATAAAATAAAATAAAATTAAAATTAAATAAAATAAATAAAATATGACACAAATGAACTTATCTATAAAACAGAAACAGACTCACAGACATAGAGAACAGACTTGTGGTCGCCAAGAAAGGGGGGGTGGGGGAGGGATGGACTGGGAGTTTAGGGTTAGTAGATGTAAACTGTTACATATAGAATGGATGTACAACAGGTCCTACTATATAGCACAGGGAACTATATTCAATGTCCTGGGATAAACCATAATGGAAAATATAAAAAAGAATGTATATATATGTAAAACTGAGTTACTTTGCTGTACGGCAGAAATTAACACAACATTGTAAATCAACTATACTTAATAAAAAAAAATTAAGCATGTAGATCTCAAAAAAAAAAAAGAAAGAAAGAAAAGAAAAGAAAATTGTGACAATAAAAACAAAAGTAGAGCCCCTGATCAATCAGGAAATAATGTGAGTACAACACTAAAAACTCTACTATGCTTAGGCACAAGAGACAGAAATATGAGCTGATGACAGAAGAGTTGGGTGGAGTCACTGCTGTTTAAAGAGTATTAAGGAACCAAAGACAGTCTGCAGAAAGGTCTCTGTTGCCAGCCTGAACCTGTTCAGCATTTTTACCAACACGTGAATGAAGACCCAGAAGGAATGCTTATTAAATCTCCAGATAAGGCTGAAAGCGATCTTAGGAGAATTACAATTCAAGAAGATAAATAAACTACACTGATGGCCAAAATGCTCTGCTAGATATTTAATATAGACAAACAAAAAGTCTTCAACTGGGTTTGAAAAATCAGCTACATACACAAAAACAAAAAGGAAGAGACTGGGATCCATACAAATCTGACAAAAAAGTGTGATTCAGCCCAATATGTACCAAAAGCTAAAAATCGTCCAAATCAAAGGGACTCTCCCACACTACAATCTACACTGCTAAAACCAAACTGCCAATATATATTTAACTCCTGCCTTATCTCAAAATGGATTTGAGGCAGCATATAAGGATATATGAGATATATCTAGAGAATGTAAATTAAAAGATGTGAAAAGAAAAAGAAAAACAATGGTAAGGACAGAGTATGAATCACAGCTAAAAAGTACACACTATAAAGATGAACATTAGGTCAGTTATACCAGCTTCCTAAGATATAGTCTTTGAGGAAAAACAACTATTCTTGGAACCAAGACCAGACAAGACTTTCTTCCAAGAGGACCCATAAACAGAATACTGAGTAGTATATGGCACAATTCCCTATATAAAATCCTTATAGTGCACAGCACAAAACATTTCATAGGGGTATTTTTTTCTTTTCTTTTCTTTTTTTTTTTGCAGTATGCGGGCCTCTCACTGCTGTGGCCTCTCCCGTTGCGGAGCACAGGCTCCGGACGTGCAGGCTCAGCAGCCATGGCTCACAGGCCCAGCCGCTCCGTGGCATATGGGATCCTCCCAGACTGGGGCACGAACCCGCGTCCCCTGCATCGGCAGGCGGACTCTCAACCACTGCACCACCAGGGAAGCCCATGGGGTATTTCTTATTGTAAGTGCAAGCACTGATCAACAGCATCACACCAAAGTAAAATCTAGTAAAATAAAACTATATAACCAATACATAGTAGCTCAGGATCCCTGAAGATTAGAGGCAGTCACACAAACAGAGGAACTACACAATATGTGGTCCTTTGAGACTCACTTCTTTCACTTAGTATAATGTTTTTGGAGGTTCATTCACTTCATAGCATGTATCAATACTTCATTCCTTTTCATGGCTAAATAATATTCCTTTTTATGGACATATCACATTTATTCCATTCATCAGTTGATAGGAATTTGTATTGTTGACACATTTTGACTATTATGAAAAATGCTGCTATGAACATATATTTACAAGTTCTGTATGGACATATACTTTCATTTCTCTTGGGTATATGCCAAGGAGTTGAATTGCTGGATCATATGGTAATTCTATATTTAACCTTTAAAGGAACTACTGGACAGTTTTCTTTTTCTTTTTCTTTTTTGGCCACACCATGTGGCTTGTGGTATCTCAATTCTCTGACCAGGGACTGAACCTGAGCCATGGCCGTGAAAGCCCAGAATTCTAACCATTAGGCCACCAGGGAACTCCCCTGGACTGTTTTCTAAAGTGGTTATACTATTCTACCCTTATTGTGGTTTTAATTTACATTTTCCTAGTGTTTAAAGGTGTTAAGCACCTTTCATGTGTTTACTGGCCATTAACATATTTCTTCTGTGAAGTACCTGTTCAAGTCTTTTGCTCACTGTGTGAGTTGTTTGTCTTTTTTTGTTGATTTGTAGGAGTACTTTATCTTTTTCTTTTTTTCTTTGGTAGGAGTACTTTAAATATTCTGGATACAATCTCTGATTTATCAATTCATTTTCTTAATGTGATAAAGTTCAATTTATCAATTATTTTCTTTTACGGTTAGTACTTTTGCTGCTGCTCTATGAAATCTTTGCCTGATCCCAAAGTCATGAAAATATTCTCTTATAGTTTTATCTGGAAACTATGTTTCTGGGTTTTACATTTAAGCCCATGACCCATATAGTATTAATTTCCATGTAAAGAGTGAGACAGGGGTTGGGGGTCACTTTTTTCCCATATATACATCTAGCTGTTCTAGGACCATCTGTAAAATGACTCCTTTTTCCACTGAATTAACTTAATATCTTGGTTGAAAATCAACTGACTGTATATATTGAGGTCTATTTCTGGACTCTATTGTCTTCCATTGATCTACTAGTCTACCTTTACACCAATAACCACAATGTCACAATTACTGTAACTTTGTAAGTCTTAAAATCAGGTCTTTCAACTGTTCCTTTTCAAGATCACTTTGGCCTTTCTGGGTCTTTTTCAAGTAATTACTGCAAAAAAAATTCACAAGCAGTTACTTTTAAACAGCATTAAAAAAAATCTACCATCCAAATTCTACAGGACAATGACCTATACTGGTAGTATGTAACCAAAATAATGAAAACCACCTAGGGAGTTCCCTGGAGGTCCAGTGGTTAAAGACTCTGTGCTTCCACTGCAGGGGGCGTGGATTTGATCCCTGGTAGGGGAACTATGATCCCGCATGCTGCAAGGTGTGGCAGAAAAACGCCCCCAAAACAAAAAAACGTCTAATCATTCATGTATCTCCAGTTCTCTCTACCCAAGGTACCAGACCTAATAGAGTCTTTGTGACTACAGGCTTGAAACAAATCCATGTCATCAAGACAACCATAAATAAGGTTCCAGAAAAGTACCCAAGTACTGCTGGCTGGTGTGCTCACCACTTACCTTGGTTCAATATGATCCGACAAGGCTTGCATGGACCCCCATGGCACAGCTCAGCACAGTGGTGCTGACCACAATTCAAAACATTCTCACAAGGGTTAGAACAGTGGACTGAGATGGCCTGACCACAGCGAACTGTGTGCCTGTAAAAATAGATGTAAAGACAGTATTAGTCTAATGTTGGACATTGAGGTCCTATTTGACAGCTAAACTAACCTTCCCTCAAAACCTACTAAACCTTTTCTCTTTGCCCAGTTTCCCCTACTTTTTCTGTTTCCCTCTTCCAATCATTTCCTCAATTCCTCTTCCCTTCTCCACTCTTTCTTCTTTTTCCTCCTTTGCTTTCCTTATTTCCTATTCTGCCGTTTTTCTCCCCCCTATTTTCTGGCCAGTGAGGAACTGAGGGCCTAAGTATTTGTTACAATGTGATTTCTTCTCTGAGTTGAAACAGCATGCAGGAGGGGAAAGAGCCTGGAGCTCCCTTAGTATCTTACAGAGGTGGGTAGGGAGGTTGGGAGGTGTAGTCGTAATGAACATTCTTGGAATGAAAGCACAATGGCATTCTCCTGGGACCTGGCACTCTGGCATTTTAGGCAGTTATGATGCTTAAGAACATACTGTATGTACTTTGATTCAGGATGGGGACATCATTCTGGCTTTTTTTCTAATAAACATCCTGATTTTGCCAACTTATCCGCTAGAGAAGGATATGAGGCTGCTGCTCTTAGACAATCATCTTCAGGTTTCTTTCCAAGGTAATGGTTTAGACCTTGGAGTCTACTCTCCCACAAAAAGTTTTATTCTATCCCCCTATTCCCACTTCAACTACATATTTTAAGAAGTCACTGTTACATACATAGATGATCAGTTTCCAGTGCTCAGTGTCAAGGCTAACATCAACCCCTTGAGGAAGACACTATTATTTCTACCATACGATAAGAAAAATGAGGCTCACCAAGAAGAAGCAACTTGCCCAGGTCAACAACTAGTTAGTGGCAGAGCCCAAATCTGACCTGGGCTTTTGACCTACAGCCCCTTGCATGTGACTCTGTAAGGCCACACTACTACCCTTGTAAGTTCAGTAAACATTTAAAAAATGCTTATCACTGAAAACCTGCACTATCCCATCTCGTCTTGTGGTTCAGAAATCATTCTGTGGTCTTAACTGGGCCTCTACAGCTATCAGTGATCCTTGCACTGATAAAACAGGAGAACTTGCATTATAATGAAAAGAGAGCGGGCTCTGGGGCTACTTATTCTTTCATTCAACAATATTCACTGAAAACCTACACACCAGATACTATGCTAGGCATAGATAAGTGACCCTTGCCTCCTGGACCTTAGCAGGCCTGGGTTCAATTCCTGGTTCTTTCACCCACTAGAGAGGTTAAGAAAAAAGTCCCTGTCACCTTGGCCTTGCATCTGAAATGGGTAATCTCACTATTTTATAACGTCTTAATCACCTATAAGATTGCAGGATTAAGGCAGCACAGGAAATTACTGTTTACGGAAAAGTACTATTTACACCTACCATTTATTAATGGTAGTAAATAAATACTATTTGCACCTACCTACTAATCTTTCATTTTAGAAATTCATACATAAACCATTAATGTGGAAACTGAAGTCTTCTTTGGAGTACAATTCTAACTTTACCTGGTCCGTCCACATTCACATGTTTTAGTCATAAATGCAGGGCAGGGTGGGCAAGGTCCAGGATGGCAGAGACTGAAAAAGAAAGGCTGTGATGAATAAATCATACCCATGTATCCAAACTTAAACAAAGCTGCCCCAGCTGGGCCCTACTATGAATATGGCAGCAAATAAACTTCCTACGAAATGTTTTAGTATTTGTCTAAAGTTGATCAAACTATTTAAACAAAGATACCAACAATGTTTTTATATAGAAAGAATCGATAGCAGTATCATCTTAGAATATTTAATGAGAAAAGTCAAAATACTAGTTTTATTTGGGTCTGATAGTCAAAGATAACATTTCTAAATATGGTCTCGGCCCACTTAGTACAGTGAGTAGGGATAAAAAGATCCTGCCACTCAGGATGGCCAATGGGGTCCTTTAGAAGTTCAGAACCTGAGCAAAGTAACAGAGCTTAAATCTACTAGATCCATGAGAAGTACAGACATTTTCTCATCAGCTGGTAAAGTGACAACCAGGTGATAGGCTAACAACGGGAACATTGAAAAGAAGGTTGCTTGGGTGAGGGGAGGCATGCTGGTAAGTAACAAAGGGGAAAGGGACTCATGGAAAAAAACCGTGCCTAATTTTTGCTATAGGTCAGAATTAGGCCTCTGAATAGTACGCTTTTTATAGGAGCTATGCTATAAAGAGACCAAAGAAAAAATGAACAAAATGGAAATAAATTCCAATTCAAATAAATACTGCCCTCTTCGAAGCAGACACCCCTGGTAAATTACACATCTGTACAGAAATATCACTACTTAAAACATTTTGGGAACTTTGCGGGTGGGCAGGGGGGACACCTATGTGATGGCAAATCACAATCCTTTGGGAATTAAAAGCCAATCAGAGGGCACTTCCCTGGTGGCACAGTGATTAAGAACCCGCCTGCAAATGCAGGGGGCACGGGTTCAAGCCCTGGTCCAGGAAGATTTCACATGCCGCGGAGCAACTAAGCCCGTGCGCCACAACTACTGAGCCTGCACTCTAGAGCTGGCGAGCCTCAACTACTGAGCCCATGTGCCACAACGACTGAAGCCTGCATGCCTAGAGCCTGTGCTCTGCAACAAAGACAAGCCACAGCAATGAGAAGCCCGTGCACCGCAATGAAGAATAGCAACTGCTCTCCGCAACTAGAGAAAGCCTGCATGCAGCAATGAAGACCCAACGCAGCCAAAACTAAGTAATAAAATAAAATAAATTAATTAAGAAAAATAGCCAATCAGAGCCAAGTGTAATTAATCAAGTGGGTAACAGAATTTGCTATAAAAATCAGCTGTGCCTATAAAGTGGTCTGGTTGGATTTTTTATTTTTATGAGCTTTAAACACTGAAAACAGTCCAGGAACATGTGCCCGGTCTCCTAAGATAATCCATTTTGACAGACAGAACCCACAGGAGACATAAGATTAACCATGCTTCTTTAAGGATGAGTATCATTATTCAACAGTTATATTTCACATGATATACCTCAACCCTTTCAGGTGAAATTATTTTCATGGCTGGACATTTAAATAACTTTATTTCTTTAAACAAATTTATTTATTTTATTTGTTTTTGGCTGCACTGGGTCTTCATTGCTGCAGGCGGGCTTTCTCTAGTTGCCGTGAGCAGGGGCTACTCTTCATTGTGGTGCGCGCGCTTCTCATTGAGGTGGCTTCTCTTGTACAGTACGGGCTCTAGGCGCGTTGGTTTCAGTAGTTGTGGCACGTGGGCTCAGTAATTGTGGCTCACAGGCTCTAGAGGGCAGGCTCAGTAGTTGTGGCACATGGGCTTAGCTGCTCCACGGCATGTGAGATCTTCCTGGACCAGGTCTCAAACCCATGTCCCCTGCATTGGCAGGCGGATTCTTAACCACTGCGTCACCAGGGAAGTCCTTAAATAACTTTAGACTGATAGACAAACTGCTGGTCAAGTGTGGATGATTCCAGGTTATTTCAAATATCCCTGAGGCCTGGACTTAACCCCAGGTTCTCATAACCTTCAGAGCAGTGGTTCAGAACACTGCCTACATATTAGAATCACCTGGAAAAAAACTACACCGCTTAGACCCACCCCAGGAGATTCTGATTCAATTGCTCTGAGGCAGAAACTGGGCACTGGTGTTTTAAAGTGCTCCTTAAATGACTGACCACCTGATCTGTATCACAGTGGTGTTCTCTGACAGTCATGACAGGGCCCCATTTCTGCTGAAGGCTTCCTAAAGATAATTCATGTGTAGGATTAATTTCTTGTTACTGAATTTACTAAAATGCCAACTAAGGGAAGGAACAGATGAGTTCCTGAGTTCTGACCTATGGAAGCAGTCAAAGGAAGAGGAAGGGCTGATTGTCCAGCAGATGGCAGACCATGCTGTTTAGCTCAGTCTGAAGAGCTCTCCCCACAATGATATTCCCCAGCACCGTCCCTGCATCCTGATCACAAGACCTCTGATCCAACCCTTGCTCCATGCAATAGAAGCGAGGTACCAGTGGAAATAAGTATGACAGTCTGATGTCTGTTTCCTCTTAGATTTGGGTAATAAAAGCAAGTGTTACCATTTCTTGACCACTTACCATGTGCCAGGCTCTGTACCAAGTCTCTTGAGTGTGTTAATTAATTTAATATTCATAGAACTCTGTAACTATTTTTTATCTATCATTATTATCTTACAGGTCCAGAAACTGAAGCTCAGAGAAGTAATTTGTCCAACAGCACATAACCGTTAAGAAATAAACCAAGGAATTAAACCTTTGTCTGAAGCCAAAGCCTACAGAAATTTATTTGTAACTGATCAACTGTTTATTATTGTGCATCTCCCTCCTCATCTGTAAAATGGAGTGATAAATATCTATACATCACTGGGCTGTTGTAAGGATTCAACGAGTCAACTTTTGCAGAGTACCTGGCACAAAGCAAGTGCTCAGTAAATGATACCACACTGTCCCTCACCCAGTCCTGTTACGTGCTAACCAGATATGTGTACTTAGAGCTGCAAGCAAAGCGTGTTCACCCGGAATCTCCAGGAGTATAGTGTTCCAACTTACAGGTTACAGGAATGTGGGCAGTCGTGGCCAGGCTGTTTCTTTCTACAGACCTCACCACAACTATGTGGAATTTCATTTCTGCTCCATTCAGGATTCTTTACCTTGCCTAAAACATATCAAATAAGAGAGTCAATGGTATAAACTTCAACTACATCCTAGACTTCGATGAAATAATATAATATAGCCAGACAGCACGAAACATCAGGATGGTGTTCATTAGTTCAATAAACACATTGTTCTAAAATAAGAAGGTGGATGTAATGCTACTCATCAAAAGCTTCACTGAGTATGATAAATTCTGGTTTGTCTGGAAAAGACAAATCGTCATTTTTACTGATGAAAATGCCACTTTGACTAATGGACACATTTAATTTACGATTTAAACAAAACCTACAAGATAAGCTTTCTGTAAATGGGTCTTTGAATTGATATGGGAATATCTACTGTAAGGATCAGAAAGAGGGAATAAGGGAAGAGAGCAATGGGGGGAGGGGAGAGGCAGTAAGAAATGGAAAGGACATAAGTCCCCCAGTATAGTAGGAACTCGCCTATTCTAAAGTTAAAATACAAGCATAAAAGGGTTATAATTTTTAAATCTTTATTGGAGTATAACTGCTTTACAATGGTGTGTTAGTTTCTGCTTTATAACAAATGAAACAGTTATACATATACATATATCCCCATATCTCCTCCCTCTTGCTTCTCCCTCCCTCCCACCCTCCCTATCCCACCCCTCTAGGTGGTCACAAAGCACAGAGCTGATCTCCCTGTGGCTGCTTCCCACCAGCTATCTATTTTACGTTTGGTAGTGTATATATGTCCATGCCACTCTCTCACTTTGTCACAGCTTATTCTTCCCCCTCCCCATATCCTCAAGTCCATTCTCTAGTAGGTCTGTGTCTTTATTCTCTAGTAGGTCTGTGTCTTGGTCTTCATGACCATTTTTTTTCCTATTCTTTTTGTTGCAATGGTAAATGGGAGTGTTTTCTTAATTTCACTTTTTCATCATTAGTGTATAGGAGTGCTAGAGATTTCTGTGCATTAATTTTGTATCCTGCTACTTTACCAAATTCATTGATTAGCTCTAGTAGTTTTCTGGTAGCATCTTTAGGATTCTCTATGTATAGTATCATGTCATCTGCAAACAGTGACAGCTTTACTTCTTTCTTGATTTGGATTGCTTTTATTTCCTTTTCTTCTCTGATTGCTATGGCTAAAACTTCCAAAACTATGTTGAATAAGAGTGGCGAGAGTGGGCAACCTTGTCTTGTTCCTGATCTTAGTGAAAATGGTTTCAGTTTTTCACCATTGAGGATGATGTTGGCTGTGGGTTTGCCATATATGGCCTTTATTATGTTGAGGAAAGTTCCCTCTAGGGTTATAATTTTATAATCAATGTCACTCCACAAATTTTAGTAAGCCTATTCCATGAACTTAGTGCAGGGGCAGGATGAGTAAAACTGAGGCGCGGGACTCCTCCTTGCCCTTGAGCTATTCATCCTCACTTGGGCAATTTACACCCTAAATGAAGCCTGTTCCCAGTCCTTGGTCTCTGCTGTTCTCTCCTGTCTGTCTCTTTCAGAAATCTTATTCATGCTGTGTGGTTCAATACATCTAAAGGCCGATGAGTCCCAAATCTACATTTTCTGCATTGCCCTGAATCCTCAGTTTCAGTCCTACATGTCCAACCGTCTGCTGAACATCTGTGCTTGGGGTTTCACAGTCACTTCAAATTGCCTATGTATCTACAGTCAAAGTTAGCATCTTCCCTCTTAGATTCCACCCTCTCCAGGGTTCCCTATCTGTTAGTGACACCATCACTGTCAGAGTCACACAAACTCAAAAACTAGAGGCATCCTCCTTTTTCTTTCTCTATTCTATTTAGTCACCAAATCTTGTCAATTTTCCTACATAGTGTATCTCACAACTCACCTCCCCCTCTACTCCTGCTGTTCCTCTCTACTGGCCAGACCTCATCTCTAGACTATTAGAATAGCTCCCCTGCCTCTGTGCTTTCTTGTTCCAATATGGTGCCCAGGTTTTCTCCTACCATCTCTCAGTGGCCCAACCTCTTTTCCCTGACTCTCAATGATGTTTTTTTCCTTCATCTGCCAGAGTTCTGCATTAGACTCCTTCTCACCCATTACCCTTTCACCTACTAGAATCCCATCTATTGCTCTCACCTGTGACTATCTTCCCTAATTCCTGATCTTTCTTCAAACATTCCTAACTCCTTGGAGAACAGCTTCCACTGGATGTCTTACTCCTCCAACTCAACACTTCAACTCCAACTCCAACTGAACTCATTGTCCCCACCAAACCTGGTTCACTTGCCCTGCCCTTTTCTGTTCTTAGTATCACCATTTCCAAAAGCATGAAACTTTGGAGTCACATTTGGGTTCCTTCCTTTCCCACTGCTGTTAATTCATGTTTACCTTTGAAATCTTATATCCCTTCCTTTCTGTTCCACTCTAAAACCCATTGCAGACTTTGACTATTCTTCATCTGGGTTACTGTAAGTCCCCAAACTGTTTAGGTCCCAAAATACTCTACTACTGCCACCAGACTAATCTTCATAAAGAATCAGGGAATTCCCTGGCAGTTCAGTGGTTAGGACTCTGCATTTCCACTGGAGGGGGCCCAGGTTTGATCTCTGGTTGGGGAACTAAGATCCCACATGCCTTAGCACGGCCAAAAAAAAAAAAAAAAAAAAAAACACACACACACACTAATGCCCTCAGTGGCTTCCCAGCACCTACCTGACAAATGAAGTCCCAATATCTAGGCCTGGCATGAAGAAGTCAGCCCTACCTTTTCAGTCATCTCGAACTCCTCCATCTTCATAGACCCTGGGCTCCATAAATGGATGACTTCCTCTTCTCCCAGCAGATCCTAAGACTTCTTGGTGTTAAACCTAGTTTTCAAGCCTGGTTCAATTCTACCTCCTTCAGGAAAGCTCTTAATCCTCCAGCCAGAAGTCAAACTCACCCCAAAGATCTCCCACAGACTTTGTAGTAGAACAGCAAGTTAATTGTGTCTTAAATTTTAGACTGTAAGCTCTGGGAAGTCAGTAAATAGTCTCATTCTTCTCTGTTTCTCCATGGTATCTGTTACATTAATAAGTTCACAATAAGTATATTAAACCAATGGTCTCCTTTTTTTACTCAGCTGCGTTGCGTGGCTTGCAGAATGTGGGATCTTAGTTCTGCAATCAGGGATTGAACCCAGGCCCTTGCCAGTGAAAGCACAGAGTCGTAACCACTGGACTGCCAGGGAATTCCCGACCAATGGTCTCCTTGAAGAGCAGAGTGGGGCAAAGTCCTCAGGTAAAATCAGGCCATTATTTGCCTTCCCACACCATTCCACCTCACTCAGATCATCGTGACCTTCATCCCCACATTCTTCTGCCTTCTTAGGGTCTCATATCCAATTTGTCAGTGAAGGCTTTAACAAGATTTTGAATTTCATTATGATGCTTCATGTTTAAAAATCCTTTAAAAATAAGGTAATTAAGCCTGGGTATTGGTCTTATTTGTCCAATTTTCAATTGATCTCTTGCTTCCAGTTTCATGCTGCCTTTCCAGTAGTACATTCAAGAATATTCATTCCTTCAGCTAATACTAATTCAGTATCTATTAAGGGTCAGATTTTGGCAAAAGAACATACAGGACCAACAGATTCTGGATAAGAGTGGCCAAAGTGGGAGAGGAGATAAGGAAGCGGAAGCTTCCTTTGGAAGCGGACAGTTGGGGTCAGATCTTGAATGACACAGTGGATGAGATTTAAAGAAAAGAAGGGGAAGAACACTGTAGATAGCTGAGTTCACAAAGAGATTGAGTCTAGAAGTGTTGATGGTCAGTGACTGACTCTTGGTGAAAGCTGGCAGTTAAGTAACAGGAAAGGAGAAATATGAGCAAATTAGTTAGAAAAATAAGGAGAACAGGTAAAAAAGAAACAGAAAGAGCTAGTCATTTCAAGAAGTGAATGGTCAAAAGCATTAAGGGCTGCTGTGTGGACAAAAAGGTTAAGAATTTATAAATCAGCCCTGGATTTGGTCAGGAAAGGGTCATTGATGATTTCTGAATAAGTTTCAGTGAGGTAATGAGGACAGAGATAAAAATGCAATGGTTCAAGGAGGGAGACAAATGGTTAAGAAATAAAATCTGAAAAATTGACAGCCAGATGGTAAAGGTTACCCATTAAAAGACAGGCAGGAAAGAGGAAAAAAAGAAAAAAAAAAAAAAAAAGACACGCAGGAAATAGGTTAGCAACAGATGAGCATGTGGATCATGAAAAGTTTTTTTCCTAACACATGGAAGAACTGACCTATGCAAAACCAGGAAGAAGTATTCCATAAAGAGGGAGGGCACAAGGATAGTTTGCAATGATGGTTTACAGAAAATCTCTCTTTATAAAGAACAATGACTGATTTCTTGGATTAAAATAAAGTACACTTCACCATTACTCTTTACTCATGTTGCTCAAATCCAGAATTTCAAAGCTGTTACCATTAGAGATGAGAAGAAGCCCATGTCTGTATCCACCTCTGCCATCTGGTCAGCTCTGATCTAAACTAAGATCAAGGAGACCTGGTGGGCATGATGAGAAGGCTCATCTCCAGAACAGTCTGCCAAGAACACAAAGGCCTGTGACTCTAGCTGTGTAACAGACCACATGCATGTGATGTCTTACAAACTCCTGTAGCTCTGAAGTCTTATTAGTGACTTCTAAAACATGCCCAGCACACCGCCTCTCCTGGGCTGGGAACTGAGGTACAATAAGCAAAGTGAAAGAGACTCCAGTGTATGCAAAAAAACTCACCACAGAAACAAGTATAGTTATTAGGAACATGTGCAGAAACATTCTGACATGCAGGGCACCTCCAACCACTCTGGCCATCTGTCAAGAAAAATGAGAGGAAATCAAAATAATTTCCTTACAAAAGCACATGTAATTTAAGAATTTTTAAATCTATGGAAAGCCATAATATTGAAGCAGTAGTAGTAATTTCCATGTTAAGGATATCAGACATTTAAGAAACAAATTCACAATACTGAATTCTTTGCTTAAATATTGCATTTAGGCTTATATTTATAAGGACCTCATATCGTGAATACAGTGGGTATCCATTTCATTCCATTTAAAAAAATTGAGATATAATTAACATATAACATTGTGTAAGTTTAAGGTACACAACATGTTGATTTGATACATTTATATATTACAAAATATGATTATTACCACAGTCTTAGTTAACACCTCTATCACTTCATAAAATTAACATTTCATTTTGTGGGACAGTGTTCTATTATTTTTAATATCAAAGTAAGCATCTGAATCTTGGTTTGAAAAAAAAAGTAGGATAAAATACTTGAGTACATGCAGAAAAACTCAAATGTCTTAAATTAGAAGAGCCAAAGTTCAGAAAGCATATTTTTAGTAAAATTTGCATTATCCCTAAATACTAGTATACTTTGGGAAAAGCCCACAAAATACTATGGAGAAGATCTGTTAAAGGCAAAGCAACCTCAAAATCCTAAGGGTAAATTAAACATTGTTTTCTATAAATTTTCTAAAGCAAACTATACAAGAAATGTTTTCCAATGAATAAGCTACAAGGATGCATAGTACAACACAGGGAATATAGCTAATATTTTATAATAACTATAAATAGAATATAACCTTTAAAAATGGTGAATCACTACGTTGTACATCCGAAACTGACATAATATTGTACATCAACTATACCCCAATTTAAAAAAAATCGTTCTTTATAGTTGCTACTTGGATAAAAGCTACCATTTTCAGTAAAAGTAACTGATTTTGTTGTACCCTAAGTATATTTTAATTTGTTATGCTTAGCTGGTTTAAGATTTATAGCTTAAACCAAATATGTGATCAGGGCAACATATGTGATCAAAATATGTGATCAGGGCAACATACTCTCCCTGCAGATAAAACACTTAAGAGAAATTAAGTAGTTTTTTAAAGCTAAGTTTAAAACCTGAACATATCTAATGAGTGAGAATAACTACTCAGAAGAGAGAGATGACTGACCTGCTTGAGACGCTGGAGACCTTGCCCATTTCTTTATGCAGTTCAAATGAAACACATGGTAACAGCTCTGACAACTCCACACTGGGGCTGTGACACGAACCAATTCACAGCACACCATGCACTCATATTTTTCTGTGGTTAGCTGTTCAATTAAAGAACCTGTTTAGAAAACAAAACAGATAAACTCAAACACAGAAAAACATTCTGTAGTCAACCAAGGATCAGCAAGGCATTTGAGAGGAGAATTCAAATGTAGAGATTTTAAGGGATGTCTGATTCCGAGCAAGGTGACTGTTCAGAGTTTGAGGCCAGGAAGGGGCAGGAATATGCTGAGGTAGAGGACTTAGGAAGCAGACATTCAGGTAGGGATTCCCACAATTGAGGAAACATTCCCAAGAAACTGCCCAGGATCCTAGCAGAATAGCCAAACGCCCCTTGTAACACACGGCTTAAGCATTCACAGGAGAAACATGCTGTAGCACCTTGCCTTGCCCTCTCAATCTGGAAGGCTCTGCATCTACCACATTCATGGATTCAGGTTAGGGAAGGGCTCGTGAAGCTACAGTGGTCAGGTGCAAGAAACCTAAGCCTAGACACGTTCCAACAACCCATGGTGGTGAGATGGTTCTAGTAGATGCCCTGAAAGTCTTTGGTTGTTCACTCAAGAAAGACAGGCTTGATGCCTACCACAAGTCCCATGGTAGGATTACTAGACTGAGGGAGACACAGTCTCTGGCTCCAGAAGCTCAGCGTCTATGAGAGAGACCAGCGTATAACATCCTAAGAATCCTCCCAGATTTACTCTTCAATACGTTCACCCAGTTCCAGACTTTTCCTTCAAATACAATCTCAGCAAAATCTTTCTAAATCCCAAGTGTACCCAGACCTGAGAGTATGTGTGTGTGTATTTTTTTTTTTAACAACACCTTTTTATTAATTAATTAATTTTTGCTATGTTGGGTCTTGGTTTCTGTGCGAGGGCTTTCCCTAGTTGTGGTGAGCGGGGGCCACTCTTCATCGCGGTGCGCGGGCCTCTCACTATCACGGCCTCTCTTGTTACAGAGCACAAGCTCCAGACGCGCAGCCTCAGTAGTTGTGGCTCACGGGCCTAGCTGCTCCGCGGCATGTGGGATCCTCCCAGACCAGGACCCGAACCCGTGTCCCCTGCATTAGCAGGCGGATTCTCAACCACAGTGCCACCAGGGAAGCCCTGTATTTTTTTTTGAGTCCATATTTTTAGCATTTATTTCACAATACTATTTTATTTGTTATAAGGTCCAAGTAAGTTATAAGAATAAAACAACTAACCTTAAATACACCATGCCAAGTGTTGTGCTAAAGCACTTTACACATATTTAATTCTCTTAACAAGGATATAATAGAGATACCATTTTATAGATGAAGAAACTGAGGCTCAAAGTAGTTAAAGCACTTAACTAAGATCATATAACCAGAAATTTAAAAATCAAAATTGTCATCTGACTCAAAAGTTCACATTTTAGTCATTCCATAGTATTAGCTCCCTAAGATTACTTTCTGTTTGTCCAGTTCAAAGTCAAAAGAAATACACAACATCAAGACTGTAAGCTCTGGGAGGCAGGACCAGAGGCTCGTCTGCCTTGCTCACTGTAGTATATCCAATGCCTGGCATATACCAAACGCTCAGTAATATTTATTGAATGAATGGATGAAAGAATAAACGAGTATCATCTAGTCTGCTCCATAACCTCTTTCCTTTGAAAGTTTTAGGCTTTAGTAGTTTCTGGGATAGCTCTTTCCCTCTGGAGAAAGCCTGGAATAAAGATACTGCAAGTGACTGATTAAAAGGAAATTACCTGCTTTAGATACAGATGAACACATCATAAAATTGAATTCTATTATAAAAGCCGAGGAATCAGACTTAGATTCTTTCTTAAAAGTAGGGATACCCGGACTTCCGTGGTGGCGCAGTGGTTGAGAGTCTGCCTGCCAATGCAGGGGACAGGGTGGTACCCAAAAAAAAAAAAAAAAAAAAAGTAGGAATACCCTACCCTGCATAGGTTAACATTTCTGAATAACAGAGTCAATTATATTTCCTACCAGTTACCATGCTACATGTGGAAGATTCTGGAGCAGTAAGTTAGGTGAGAGCTCATTAGAGAGTGAGATTAAGTTTGAGCCATCTATATGTGAGGCTGGTTGGGGCAGAGGAAGAGTCTGTGAGAATTATACTTGTGGTGAACTTTATAGAAAATGCCTATTGACCATTCCAGAATAGAACTGAGTTAGAATTAAGAACACAGAAAGGTAAGTGAAGTACGGAACCCACCTGAGAACACTACAATTTTTACCCTGAGGACTGTCTTTTTATTTTACTGTTTCTCTTATTCATTAGTTTATTGCTTGTTAATGAAGAACTATTGTGATGTTTCTAAGTCCAGTCACGGTGAAATCTGACCACTAGGATGCACATACATTTAGTTATGTGGTGACAGCTGTCAACTTTGAATAGCCTACAAATTACTGCCTTTACAAAGCTGTCAACTTTGAATAGCTGACAAATTGCAGCCTTTCCAAAGGCTGTCTCTTTCATCCCATGTTCAGTATGTCGGCAAACCCTGCTGGCTTTACCTTCAAAATATATCCAGAATCCAACCTCTGCTGCTAACACTCTGGTCTAAACCACTATCCACTCACCTGGATTATTACAATGGCCTCCTAACTAGTCTCCCTACTTCAGTCTATTCTCACCACAGCAGCCAGAGGGAGCCCGTCAAAATGCAAATTATTAATAGATGATACACTCCTCTGCTCAGAAGTTGCCAATGGTTCCTACATCACATGCCTGTAAAAGCCAAAGTCCTTACAATGGCCTTCATTGGCCCCCGGTCCTCATCTGTGATTCCTCTTTCCCTAGGCCACCACTCTGAGACGACACTGCCTCCTTCCCAGCCCTAAACTGGAAGGCAGATTCCTGCAGGAAGGTCTTTACAACTTGCTATTCCCTCTGCCTAGAATACTGTCCCCCAGACATTTGCACAGCTCAGTCCCTCACCCGCTTCAGGTGCTTACTCAAAATGTGGTCTTCTCGGGCTTCCCTGGTGGTGCAGTGGTTGAGAGTCTGCCTGCCAATGCAGGGGACACGGGCTTGAGCCCTGGTCTGGGAGGATCCCACATGCTGCGGAGCAACTAGGCCCGTGAGCCAAAACTACTGAGCCTGCGCGTCTGGAGCCTGTGCTCCGCAACAAGACAGGCCGCGACAGTGACAGGCCAATGCACTGCGATGAAGAGTGGCCCCCGCTCGCCACAACTGGAGAAAGCCCTCGCACAGAAACGAAGACCCAACACAGCCAAAAATAAATTAATTAATAAGTTAATTTTTAAAAATGTGGTCTTCTCAATGAGGCAGTCTCTGGCCACACTTTAAAAACTGGAACCCACCCCTCCCCCCCCAAAAAACAAAACAAACTGTAACCCACTCCCTCAGCATTCCCTGTCTCCCTTATCTTTCTTCACACCACTTAAGTCTTATCATATATTTTACCTTGTTTATTTCCTAACCCTACACATAGAAGGTACTCAATAATACCTGTTGTATGAATGAATGAAAATAATAAATAAAATAATAGTAAAAGGTTTTAGAAACATACTAGAAAGAGAAACAGTATAATTCTTTCACCAACATTTCAGTTTTATCTAAGCGTGTAACATATGTAAAACATGGTACTATTCTGGAATAGCTCTCTGCTAGTGAACTATCACATTTCAGGTGCAAGACTCTTGTCCATGCTGGATGCAGCCCTATCCTGACCACTGGCTCTTCTTCAAACCTAGGCCCTCTCCCACTAGGGCTTCTCCATCATTCCCCAGTCATGACTGTATATTCTCTATACTTTTACTTTGATAGTATGTCAGTAAAGAGGGTGACAACCCACTTAAAAAACCAGAAGAACAGAGACCTGTCTGGAGAATGCACTACAAACTTTTCAGATACACCAATAAATAACTGTCTTAAAAAAAACAAAACAATCCTGATTTGAAAAATCCAAGTGTAGGGCTTCCCTGGTGGCGCAGTGGTTGAGAGTCCGCCTGCCAATGCAGGGGACACGGGTTTGTGCCCTGGTCCGGGAAGATCCCACATGCCGCGGAGTGGCTAGGCCCAAGAGCCATGGCCACTGGGCCTGCGCGTCCGGAGCCTGTGCTCCATAACGGGAGAGGCCACAACAGTGAGAGGCCCGCATACCACAAAAAAATAAAAGAAAAATCCAAGTGTAAAAAGACATTTTTGAGGCAAACAGGGAAATTCAATTGTGGACCAGGTATTAGATGATTTCAAGGAATTATCACTAATTTTGTTAAGCATAATAACGGCACTATGATTATGTAAGAAAACGGCCATATTTTTTAAATAGATGTAACCTAAAAGTATATGAAGGTGAAATAGCCTGATATCTGGAATTTACTTTAAAATATATCAGCAAAAAAAAGGGGGGGAGACAGAGATTGTTTAAATATTAATGCATATCTATTTATGGCATATTATATATTAATTTAAAATAAGGTTTACAAAGACTTCTTAATGAGTGGAAAAATATAACACTATAATAAGCAATAAAAGAATAAAGATCATTTTTATTATATGATTTCAACTATGTAAAACTGAGCATTGAAAAATTCTTTAAGGAAACAGACTAAAAGGTTAAAGCTGATTATATCTGGATGGTGGGAATAAAGGTAAATTAACCTATCAACTTTAGTAAGCTGCCTTATTTAAGGTAAGGCAGCTGTTTTTAAAAAGCTAATACAATGTAAGCATGATCAACGTGTTCAAGATGGTCTTCCTGAGTCTGAAGCATATGTCAGACATCACACTTATTTATGTGAGTCTAAGGCCTATGGCAGAACTTAGGGGCTGGATGTAAAGGTTTAGAAATCAGTACAGCCCAGAGGCAGTGGTTTGAAAGTACAGAACTGGTTGTAATCTCCCAATGAAGCCTTATCAAGTAAGAAGAGAGGGCTGACCGGAGATGGAAACAACCTAAGCGCCCATCATCGGATGAATGGATAAAGAAGATGTGGCACATATACACAATGGAATATTACTCAGCCTTAAAAAGAAATGAAATTGAGCTATTTGTAATGAGATGGATAGACCTAGAGTCTGTCATACAGAGTGAAGTAAGTCAGAAAGAAAAAGACAAATACCGTATGCTAACACATATATATGGAATTTAAGGGAAAAAAATGTCATGAAGAACCTAGGGGTAAGACAGGAATAAAGACGCAGACCTACTGGAGAACGGACTTGAGGATATGGGGAGGGGGAAGGGTGAGTTTTGACAGGGCGAGAGAGAGTCATGGACATATACACACTAACAAACGTAGTAAGGTAGATAGCTGGGGGGAAGCAGCCGCAAGGCACAGGGATATTAGCTCGGTGCTTTGTGACAGCCTGGAAGGGTGGGATGGGGAGAGTGGGAGGGAGGGAGACGCAAGAGGGAAGACATATGGGAACATATGTATATGTATAGCTGATTCACTTTGTTATAAAGCAGAAACTAACACACCATTGTAAAGCAATTATACCCCAATAAAGATGTTTTAAAAAAATAAATAAAGTAAAATAAAATAAAAAAGAAGAGAGGGCTGAGATAAAGCCCTAGGTAACACCAACATTTAGGAAAGAGGTGGAGGAAGAGAAGAGTGAAGGACATAAACAGGAACAGTCAAGGAGAACAAGGACCAGAAGTGTGTGATAACAAAGGAGCCAAGGAAGTTACATTTCAGAAAAGACCCCTTTGTGTCCAACTCAGAGGGAAGTCCAGGATAATAGTAAGGACTGAGTCATTTGTGACCTACCAGTAGCTCTGAGTCAAGTGGTGATGATGCCAGAGGACTGAGACATGAAATCAGATTAGGGAAAAGGACACAGAGTGGATGACTCTTTTTTTTTTTTTTGCGGTACGCGGGCCTCTCACTGTTGTGGCCTCTCCCGTTGCGGAGCACAGGCTCTGGACGCGCAAGCTCAGCGGCCATGGCTCACGGGCCCAGCCGCTCCGCGGCACGTGGGATCTTCCCGGACCGGGGCACAAACCCATGTCCCCTGCATCGGCAGGCGGACTCTCAACCACTGCGCCACCAGGGAAGCCCCAGAGTGGATGACTCTTGATTAGACTGAATGGAAGGAAAGAAACACTACTGGGAGGTCCCGTATGGGGCAAGTTTTTCTTTTAGAGGGCAGGACAGACTCAAGAAGAGCTTCAGGTTGAGAACTTGGAGTAGTAGATGTGGAAAGGTTGATGAAAGGAAATAAAAGAGATCTCAGAATGAAAGAAAAGGAATAACAGGCACAGATGTCTCTGAGTTTGCTTAGAGAGAGCAAAAAGTTGAGAAAATTATGCCCTATCTCAGTGATGACCTCCCCTTTCTCAGTGAAGTAGGAGGCAAGGAGGTCCACTGAGGTTGAGAGATCAATGTTAGGAAGGTTTGGATAAGTGTGGAAAAGGTTTGGAATAGTCTTAGATGAAAATGGGAGGGACAGCTGCCCAAGGTCATATAAGGGGAAAATGGCAGTGCTGAAAGCCAGCTGAGCTGGAGACCACTATTCAAAAATATTTACTGGGAACTGACCATGTACCAGACACTCTTTAGACACTAAGGGTATACAGTGAACAAAACAGACAAAAATCTTCTGCCCTTATGAAGTTTACTATCTTGTGGTGGAAGGTAGCCAATAAACAAATAATGAAAATAAGTAGTATCATCAAATAGTAATAAGTGCTATGGAAAAAAATAAGCCAGGAAAAGAGGTTAGCAAGGGTCGGCAGTGGGGGAAGTATTATAGTTTTAAACAGGGTGATCAGGAAGGCTTTCCTCAGAGGGCGAGTGAATTTGCAGCAGTGCCAAATCTATACTGTTATACGATTTCCTGAAATGGCATTCTGTTATCCAGATAGGGTAGAAAAGCTAGACTGCAGCATCCATCCAGGGCTGGGATCCTGGCAAATGTCTTGGCAGAAAGATAATACTTCAAATGACTTACAGTAAGGCCTAGCCTGAAGAGGGGATGAAGAAGGATGGAGACTGAACTGATAGTGGGTGGAAGAGACTGGGAGAGCCAAAAGGACAGGAGGATATGGTCAGAAAGCAGAACACAGGACTTTAGAATTTCAGAGACGGGGCATCCCCAGGGTCATTTCCTTGGTAGTGGGTGTGGAGGTGGAACGGATATGAAGGTCACTGCAGGTGACAAGATCAAAGAACCTGAGGATGACATAACCCCCATGATCACTGAAGTCACACAGAACAACAGCAGGATTTATGGTAAATCAGTAGTTCTCAAACTTGAATGTGCATGAGAACCACCTGGAGGCTTGTTAAAAGAAGAGACTGCTGGGCCCCACACCCAGAATTTCTGTTTACTAACACTGAGGTGAGGCCCAAGAATGTGCATTTCTAACAAGTTCCCAGGTAATGCTGACAGCTGCTGATCTGGGACTATACCTTGAGAATCACTGGGGTAGAAAAAAGATACAGGCTAGATGCATTAATAAATGAGGCTGGGGCTGGGAGATTTGGAGGCTAACAGATGACAAAGATAAGGAGACATGGAAGGGGATGGAGAGAAAAGGTCATGCAGCATTAGCTTCAAAAGAGCAGGGATTCTGATACAAAGGTAGAAGAATAATAGCTTAGAAATGACACTGGGGAAGGAGTGTGCACTTCCCGTCTTCCAGAAAGTAAGGTAAGTGGGATAAGGGAAAACAGCAGGCTCTGAGGCAGTAAGGAAGTGGTGACCCGACAGAAGGCCATAGGTCAATTAAGAGCAGGAGCAGAGCCAAAACAAATGAAGGATATAGGGGGCTTTGTTACTGCAGAATGAGGGATCCAGGCAGTCTGGGAGGACTGGGCAGTGCTAGGTTCTCTCAGTTCAGAGTGAGAGTAAGCAAAGCCCACTCTCAAACAGCCACGGACACTTATATTTGGGGTAAGCCTCTCTTTCTATTCCAATCAAGCTTTCATCTCCACTACTCCACTAAAACTGCTCTTAGCAAGACCAGTAACCTTGAGGAAACTTGCTCAAGCTTCTTAGATAGCCTCATGCACCAGAGGACAGAAAGCAGAAACTAGAAGAACTACAATCCTGCAGCCTGTGGAACAAAAACCACATTCACAGATAGACAAGATAAAAAGGCAGAGGGCTATGTACCAGATGAAGAAAGAAGATAAAACCCGAGAAAAACAACTAAATGAAGTGGAGATAGGCAACCTTCCAGAAAAAGAATTCAGAATAGTGAAGATGATAGTGAAGATGATCCAGGACCTTGGAAAAAGAATGGAGGCAAATTTCAAGAAATGTTTGACAAAGACCTAGAAGAATTAAAAAACAAACAGAGATGAACAATACAATAACTGAAATGAAAAATACACTAGAAGGAATCAACAGCAGAATAACTGAGGCAGAAGAACGGAAAAGTGACCTGGAAGACAGAATGGTGGAATTCACTGCTGCGGAACAGAATAAAGAAAAAAGAATGAAAAGATGATGAAGACAGCCTAAGAGACCTCTGGGACAACATTAAGTGCAACAACATTCACATTATAGAGATCCCAGAAGGAGAAAACAGACAGAAAGGACCCAAGAAAATATTGGAAGAGATTATAGTCAAAAACTTCCTTAACATGGGAAAGGAAAGAGCCACCCAAGTCCAGGAAGCACAGACAGTCCCAGGCAGGATAAACCCAAGGAGAAACATGCCGAGACACATAGTAATCATACTGACGAAAATTAAAGACAAAGAAAAATTATTGAAAGCAGCAAGGGAAAAACGACAAATAACATACAAAGGAACTCCAATAAGGTTAACAGCTGATTTCTCAGCAGAAACTCTACAAGCCAGAAGGGAGTGGCACGACATATTTAAAGTGATGAAAGGGAAGAACCTACAACCAACATTACTCTACCCAGCAAGGACCTCATTCACATTCGATGGAGAAATCAAAAGCTTTACAGACAAGCAAAAGCTAAGAGAATTCAGCACCACCAAACCAGCTCTACAACAAATGCTAAAGGAACATCTTTAAGTGGGAAACACAAGAGAAGAAAAGGACCTACAAAACAAACCCAAAACAGTTAAGAAAATGGTCATAAGAACATACATATCGATAATTACCTTAAATGTGAATGGATCCCCAGCCAGCAAGAAAATGGGGACCTCGATCCTACACCCATTAGGAGCTAAATCCTATCAACAACCAGTGAGCATCAAGGACCCCACACATCAGATGAAACTGCATCCCTGGCCAAATTTCAGTCCTGTGAGACCCTGAGTAGAAAGCTCAGCTAACCCGTACCCAAACTCCTGACCCACAGAAACCATGACATGGTAAAGTTGTGTTATCTTAAGCCACTACATTTGTGGTAATTTGTTATGAAGCAATAGGAAACTATCAACCAGCCTTGAGGATTCAAGAACAACTCTGGTATAACATTGCCTTTGTTCACACACAAGTTGAGATCCCAAGAAGGACTGCCTGGTGAAGCAAATGAGAACTAGAACTATAGGCCTGTGTAAAAACAGGCCCGGGCAGGTGGTGGCTCCCTGTGTTAGGCTGTATGTCACATTAAACTGGAGGGAGACCAGAATGGTGAAGGTCCATGAGAAAAAGCTGGTGGAATGAAGCTATTTAGCCTGGATAAAATATATACTCAGGGTAAAATGAGAAGTGTCTTCAAATACTGCAAAGAGCTGATGTGTAATGAGTGGGAAGGAAGCTGTGAGGAGAGAGACTAGCTTCTGTGTAGTTCCAGAGGACAGAATCTGAACTAGGAGATAGGAAATATTTACAGGAAAGAAGTTTTCAGTTTAATGTAAGAAAGAACTTTCTAACAGTCGAGCTGAGTACCTACTGTGTTCTAAGAGCTGTGCTAGGCAATAGAGATATAAAACTGAAAGGAAAAATATGGTCTCTGCTTTCAAGGACCGTATAAACTAGTGGAGGGCACTGACACATAAACAAATGATGGTTTCCAGTGGTAAGTGCTATAAAGAAGCATATATATGTAAGGGAAGGACATATCACAGGGCTGGAAAAGATTAATGCTATCTGTGGAGGTGACAAAAGGTTTTCTGGACATGTGACTAAACTATAGCTTTTGAAATATGAGTAAGAATTCACCAGTGAGCTGAGTAGTAGACAGTGTAGACAGAAGGAGCCACATATGCAACAGCATGGAAAGATGACAGTATAGAGTCCAGGGAGTAAAATGTGGTGGGGACTGAGGCAGCAGAAGATGAGGCTGTTGGGTAAGGCAGAAGGCAGAATCTGTAGGTGACGAGAAAAAGTGAACAGAATTAAGCAGGGGAGTGACACAGGTCAATACGTGTTTTAGAAAGATCACTTTCTGATGCTGACGTAAGAGGTGAACTCAAAGAGAAAAACTGGAGATGGCAAGATTAGTTAGGAACTGTTGCAGATAAGCAGATAAGAGATGATGCAGGCTGGAACCAGGAGAGGCAGTGGAGATGTTACCACCCCTTACTTGTGCTTTCAGAATTCAAAACAAATCTTGTAACCAAACATCTATACCACCCATACCTGCACTTTTTAAATTCCTTATTTGTTAAGAAAAACGTTCCTTACCTGTATTTGCTTATGATATATAAAAACTAAGTAAGTGGTTACCTATTGGGGAGGGGAGCAGGTGGTGGCAGGACCCAAGGAGATGATGAACAAGGAGAGAAAGAGACTTTAACTATGTACATTTTTATATTTTCTGGTTTCTAAATTGTATGAATGTATTACCTATTCAGAAATTAAAAAAAAAAAAAAGAGAGAGAAAACATTTCCACCCATTCAGATAGGTTTACCTGTATGTGTTTCCACATTCTTTAGCATGTGGTTCTGTCTGCCTCGGGGGAAAGATGCTACCTGAGGATCCTGCCTCCTTACAGCACATTTCTCTGGGTCAACCCTTCTGGAAGACTTGCTGGCAACTGCCAAGTTCCCATTGTCACAGGCAGATTTTGCTGGTCTTTCATTGAGATTTTCCTTTGAAACAGAGGCCATATTGCTTCTGGATCCTGCGTTTGTTTGCCGTTGGCCCTCCTGTTTTGGTGGATTCCTGCCTGGTCGTGGCCTGGCCCCCTCCACTTCCCAGGGAGGCCTCTTCTGTGGGTATCTTCTCTGCTCGCTGCGCCTGGCCCCATATCCATCCGCTACTCCTTTTCTAGAGGATGCATCTGAAGAATCAGGGTGGATAACCCCCACAGGTTTGGTGTTTTCAGGTCCCGCCTCCTCAGGTTTGGGAGTCATTCTGTGACCCCACTCACTTTTAAGTTTCCCCTTGACTTTTGGTCCTCTACCATAGCTGTATACAAATTGGGTTGCCTTTTTGGGTTTTGCTCCCCTGGGATCTGCACCGACAATTTCTTTCTCATTCTCAGAAGGGCTGTGCTCTCTGAGGCTTGTCCCACTCTCTGACTTGGCCACACTTTCTAAGCCAGCTGCATCTGAGGTCTGGTCAGTGAGACCCTGTGTTCTCTTGACTCTGATATGCTGCTTTTCACTCCTCAATTTCTGCCAAGGTTGATTTGGAAGGCCATGGTTCTTGAGTGACTTATTAGTAGCAGAGGATTGGAAAGAAGTCTGTTGACTCTTAGGTTTGCTTCCTGAAAGATAACTGTGATGAACAGCAGAGATGTCATCATAAGGGACTTGCCTGGAAAGGTGACAGGGAGGTGGTGAGCTATAATTTCTTCTACCAATTTTATTAGAATCTAGTCTCCTTTGACTCCCACAGTTTACACCAGAATTTTTTCTCTCCTGAGGAATGAACTCAGCAGCGTCCGTATTCAATTTAAAAGTACCTAGGACATAAGAAACAGACATGCAGGTAAAGAAATTCATTGGTCACTCATGAAGCCCGAAGACTGTAAGCCATATCTAAAAGTTACTTTCCTAGGGACTTTGTATAAAACAGTCTCTATACGAGGTCTATGTTTCCTGTGAAGGTGGTAGGTTCAAGGTGCTTGTGGAAGACTGATCATCTCAT
Source organism: Neophocaena asiaeorientalis asiaeorientalis (assembly GCF_003031525.2). Taxonomy (NCBI): domain Eukaryota; kingdom Metazoa; phylum Chordata; class Mammalia; order Artiodactyla; family Phocoenidae; genus Neophocaena; species Neophocaena asiaeorientalis. The sequence continues at coordinate 2,023,434 of NW_020174042.1, read as the reverse complement.
ATCCAGCAGCCTCACCAACAGCTACTGCTGAATTGCTAAGGAAAACTGCTCACCTGGGCTATCGGGTATTATTTATAAACGTGTTTATCTTTATTGACAAATGTGAGGTCAGCAAACAGTTCGGGGTGAGACATCAATCAGCAAGTTCAATGTGGTCTTTCAAAACTCTAAGACAGCATTAAGTAAACAGGCTTTGGAATCAGCCAAAATCAGTTTAAAGTCTGGCCCTCCAACTTACAGTATGAGCTTAGGGATACCACCTGATTGCTTTTAGCCTTACTTTCCTCATACATGACAAAAGTTGATAATACTATTCCAAAGGGTCATTGTGGAATTTAAGTTAAGACTTCACACAGACAGTACTTAGCAGGATCAGTACATCTCATCTCTTCCCCCCAGGAATATATTTTAGGTTTTCCATACATAATCTCTGTAATATGGTCCAGAATTCCAGAGTCTCAAAAATTTAGCACATGCCCCTTCAACCTACTCATTTTTACCCCCTAACATGCTTCTTTATAGTCAACTCAGTCTCTGAAGTCCAAAGATGAAATGATTTGCCTAAGGATACAAAACCAGTTAGTAGCAAAGTCAGAACTATGTGTAGCATACAGAATATTCTATGAATCAATAGGGCCTGGAATTTGCGTTTAAATCCCTGCCCATCACTTGTGTCTTTATGCGAGTTACTTAATCTCAATAATGGAATAGTAAAGAGTTGCTACTTCAAAGAGTTGCTATGAAGATTAAAGCAAGGTTAGTAACATGCATAAAGTGGTTAAAATAGTGCTTTATTATTGCCGTTAGGACTACAAACTATCTGAAACACAGACTTGACCACAGATGGCTGCAGTGCACAGCCTGTGGGGCTTCAGGTTTAATAATAAGCCCTAACATTTATTAGGTACTTAACATGTGTCAGGCACTATTCTAAGCACTTTGCATATGTTAACTCATTTAATCTTTACATTCCTGATGAGAAAATTGAGACACTGTAGAGAGTAAGTAACCTGCCCAAGGCCACAGGGGTATTCCAAAGCAGATTCAGGATTCCACCCCAAGCTATGTGACCCTAGAGATCACACTCTTATATTACGCTCCAATGTGAGAGGTTGGGTGGCTCATACTACAGAAACATATACTTAAGAACTGAGCGAGATCATAAAGGTCACAGGGTAACCTCTCTCTCAATCCAGGATTTGTCCTGAAAGCTTTCAATGGGCAGAATTCTGGGGGTGGGGTGGAGGGCCTTACAAAACGGCAAGAGGATTAGACAAATTCAGAAGGTGGCAGAGAAGCTGTTCCAGAAATATAAGAGATAACTTAGAGGGGTGTATGGGTAGATTAGACCAAGTGGGTATTGTGTAGTTTTCTTCTGCTTGAAGAAGCAAGGCTGTAAAAGGGGCAGAAAAACATCAGTAAAGTTGTCCAGAATAGCCTGGTAAAGGATGGGAAGAGGGTGTTTTCATGTTAAGCAGCAAAGAGTTGATGCAACTTGAGAATCTAGACAGGGCAGCACCTATTTATATAAAGTATGTGTTCCACCAGACATGAAGCAGTGGGCAAAGCCCTCTGAAAGATCCTTAAGAGACATAAGGAAGGGGGAAAGGGCACAGGAAACTGAACACAAAGATCTGAGACACCTTTATTTTTTCACTACTTTGAGCAGCTGTAAGTTACTCAAAAAATAGGATGTCTCATCCCCAAGGCTTGGCTATAGTGCAAGTGGTACCCAAGATAAGATCAAGGTAAGATAAGATAAGATCCAAGATAATACCATGGTAGGTGACCAACGGGTGGGTGGAGCAGAGTAAGGGAAAATCCAACTGTAGATTATAGAGTCCAGAGACAAAGTTGGCACTGGAGAGTCTGCCCATAGGCAGAAAGATACCCCTTGGACTGGGCTGGTGTTCCAGGACAACAGCAGGTAAGAGAATTAAACCTTGAGTGGGGATGGAGGTGTGGGTTAGAGATGATGCTGAAATAAGAACACGGAATAGGAACTAAGGCAAAAACAAACTAAGGCACAGGAGACAGACTGGGGAGGTCTTTGGACTAGGAGACTTTGCCTCAGTAGGTGGGGCAGAGGTTGTAACCTGGGGCACAACACCATAGCCCCAAACTATGACTCACAACTAGCCCCACTCAATTCTGCTTCAAACACTGAATGGTGTAGAAATGGGCCAGAAGCAAGCCTAACGATAGGAAGACCAACGGTTCCAATTTAGAGGATTTGGCGAAAAAATGGGTGGGAGAAGAACAAAACACCAGCCTAACAAGGTCCCTACATTCCAAGATGAATTAATACCTAAATCAGGACTAGGGTACACCAATGCAGTGTGTTATCCAACTTTTTTGACCAAGACCCACAGTAGTAAATACATTTTACCTGCCACCAAGTACACAAATACATATATACTCTTCTCGGTGCCCCAACAGCTGGTAGATAGCAGAACGAAGACTCAAATTCATGACTGTTCACAAACCTCATGCTGTACACTGCTGCCCTGTTTTTCAGAAAGAGTGGGTCATGAAATCAAATCATGCAGTGGGTTGGGACAAGTATTTTTTCAAACGAAATATGTAGTAGAGGGCATTGCATATAGGAAGGAAAACCACTGCTTCTTGAAATTTTTGGTTCGCTTTTATATTTATGTCTGTGCACTGAGGTCACCATGTAAAATATTCCTTTTCGGTCACTGTCCAAAGAGTTGGGAAAACAAAGATCTAAGGTACCCTGAAGGAAGTGGAAATGGATGTTTTATTAACAGCCAAATGAGGCTGTCTCTGCACACAAAGGCAACTCCGGGAGGGGAAGTAAGCTAACAATTGTGTAACAGGTACAGCAGCGGCGGGAACCTTCACTGTAATTGACTTATTTACTCCCAATTCACAGATGAGGAAAACGAGACTTCACACTGAGAGTTCGTGGCAGGCTGACACTGGAAACCACGGGTGCTCGGCTCGCGCACGCGCCGCTGCCCCAGGACACACGAATACATCTTAAGCGCAGCGAGCAAACCCGCCGTGCGTCGAGAGCCCGACACCGTCACTGGCGGTGACCCGGCCGACGCCCGCCTGTCGGATATCGCTGCCCTAGGAAGGCCGGGCTGAGCCCTGGAGAGGGCGGGACACCCACATCGACTCAGCAGGACAAACCCATTTTCCTTAGAAACCAGGTGCCGGGCTTCACTACGCAGTCAAGGATGGTTAAGATCTCGGTTCGCACGACGCGCGTGGCTTGGCCCTTCCGAGCCACTATCTCCAACCCTAGTACGCGCCACTCTCGCGATACGAATGGCCGGTGCCCTAGGACTCGTCACTGACTCAATTTCCGCTCCCCGAGAGGGGCCCAGTCCCGCGCGGGCCAGGACAGTACCTGAGACAGGAGGCGCCTCCGCCATCCCGTGCCGCAACACCTAAAGCGAGCCCTGCAGCCCAGCGAGCGCTGTCACCCGGTCACGTGCCTTGGACTTCCGGCGCCGCGACAATATTCGCTTCTGCGCGCCCGGTAGACGGCCACGGAGTTTGCGCGGCCCGAGTCAACTGTGCGGTGCGTCCGTGACGTCAGACAGGGGCGCCAGGCTCCGGGCTGAAGGAGGTTGCTAGTGGCTGTAGGTGGCTAGGATACCAGGAGGATAGGCGGGCCCGGACTTGCGTAATCAATAGTTGTTTTCCTTTTGAGAGTCCCTGTGCTCTCCTGTTTCACCCTCCCACCCAACCAGCTTCACCTGGTTTCTGGAGTCACCTCAGACAGCACCTCCTTACTAGAGTAGTTCAGGCTTAGGATTAAAACAAAAACTAAGTAGTCAAAAGGCGGTCTGGGAAAAAATACCTGCAAAACAAACGATCAAAGGCTAACATACAAATAGCTCTTATAAATCACTTTAGAAAACGAACACCCATTTAATAGAAATGATAAAGGACTTGAACGGGCAGATGGACACAACGTGAGGGGGGAAAAGTTTGGAGGCACTGATAATTTTTTTTTTTTTTTGCAGTATGCGGGGCCTCTCACTGTTGTGGCCTCTCCCATGGCGGAGCACAGGCTCCGGACGCGCAGGCCCAGCGGCCAGGGCTCACGGGCCCAGCCACTCCGCGGCATGTGGGATCCTCCCGGACTGGGGCACGAACCCGTGTCCCCTGCATCGGCAGGCGGCCTCTCAATCACTGCGCCACCAGGGAAGCCTGGCACTGATAGTTTTTAAAGTGCAAAATGTTTTGAGCGAATGTGTGGCATTCTTTTCTTTGTGTGTTTTGTTGTTGCATTACTAACTAGAACGCAACGTTTAAGTGTGAAGCACCTGCATTTGTAAAGTAATTCACTGGTCCAGGCTTCCCCCAAAACACAAAATAGAGTCATTCATTCACATACATTCTAATGCCTATTTTTGTCTTAGGCATTGCTCTAAGTGCTGGAGGTTAATGGTGAAAAAGACAAACATGGTCTCTGCCCTCAATGAAGTGCATTGTCTAGTAGGGGAGGTTAAAACTAAGTAATTTATATTTACAAATAATTTGCGTTATGAAAGAAATAAGTAGGGTAGCAGTGATAGAGACTTACTAAGATCTGCTCCAGAAAAGGTGGCCAGCTTTCTTTGAGTAAAAGAACAGATGAGAAGGGTAAGCTATGTGAAGATTCAGAGGGAATAGCATGTGCAAAAGCTATGGAGGAAGGAAAGCGCTTGAAGTGTTCAAGTCATTGAAATATTTGCTGGATAGCAGTAAGCAAGGAGAGTGGCACAGTATGAAACTGGAGAGGTAGATAAGGAGATCACGTGGATCACCTGCAGGCCATGCTAATGGACTTTATTCGAAGAGCAACAGGAAGTTAAAAGGTTCTAAGCAAAGAAGTGGTATTGTTACCTAACTGAACACGGGTCTGCTCACTCCATGCGAAGCAAAGCCAATCTACTGACACCAGGTTTTGGTGAAGAAAAGTACAGTGCTTATTGCAGGACACCAAGCAAAAGAGTGAGAGACACGCCTCAGATCCACTCCAAATTGGTTTTTGAGTTAGGGTTTTTTTCGTTTTGTTTTGTTTTTTAAAGAGGAAGATAAAAGAGGCTGGGATTGATGATCATCTGGTGACATTTCTTAATCATAGTTTCGGGAGTCAGGATGTCTCTGGTTTACAAGCCTCTGGGCTGTGGTCCATGGCTTGGGAGCTCATCTTGTCCTGAGTTTGTACATTAATGATCCCTATAATAGCGATTTTAGCACATTAACAATGTTACTGACAACAGCAATTTTCGTCATCTGATTCTGGTTGATTAATGTTCAGTTAGCACAGGATAGAGGTCAGAAGGAACACAAGAAAGGGAATAAAGTCTTGGATAGAGAGATTAATCATAAACTCAGTAAGGGAACTCGGTTTTAGGGGCACTCAGTTTCAGTGTCTGAATTACCCTTAAAGATTTCTCATGCTCCCGGGTGAAGAGTGAATTGTGGGGGAGCAAGAATATAAGTGGGCAGAAAAGTTGCATTTTTGTATTATGTTAATACTGAAGATGGTGGCCTTGGACTAGAGTGACAGCAAATGTGATGGAGAGGAGAGGGCAGATCTAAGGTATATTTGAGATTTAACCATTATCCAGCTTCCAAATGTTTTTTAAACCAAAAGGTGTGATGCGATAATCTCATTGTTCTGTTAATTTGAAGTTCTCTGATTACTGAGTCTGAACACTTCTTAGTGCCCTTTTGAGTTTCTCTTTTTAGATTGCTTATTCACATCCTCTGCCCATTTTTCTGTTGGGGTTGCTCAATTTTTCTTGCTGATGGTTTCTTGTATATTGTAGATATACGACTTGTATATCTTGTCAGTTTTAGACATTTCAGCTGTCTTCTATGATGTCCATTAGTTTTATCCTTCACTGATAAAAGGATTAAAGATAAATCCTTAATTTTGACAGGTAAGTTCATCAAACAAAAAACCTTATCATCCCCTTTAGAAATTACCAGTTGTATCAGTCTGAGTCTAGTCAGGAGAGAGGAACCACATAGTAATTTGAACAGGGAAGGTTTTATTTACTTAAAGACATTAACTATAACAAGGGATTAGAGTAATAAGGGACTGACTAGTAAAGAAGTAAAAGAGAACTCTCAAAGAATACAGGATTAGCAATGTAAGGAACAGCCACTTCCTCTAGGGCTGAGATAAAGTGTCCAGTGAAGATCACCCCAGAGCTGAGGTGCAGACTTTGTTAGAGGGGATGCGCCTATGGCTCACTAGATAGGGAAGCTGCTGTGGTGCTGCACTGGTGGAAGTTGCCAGAAATCTACCTTATATGGTGCTGGGGAAAGCCATTCTTGGTGACGAGTCTCACAAGAGGTCGTCTACTACAAACCACTTTGCAGGGGGGGGTGCCAGGAGAAATTTCTGGCTGCTGGCCATCATACACTGAAGAAACCAGGTGCTGAAGCACAGGAACCAGACGCTGGAGAAGCTGCCTACAGCACAGAACCCTGCCCAGCCCAAACACTAGAAACAGGAAAGGAAACCCTTTCCTCCTGCAGTATCTCTCTGTTGCCCTCTACTGACAAAGCTTAATACCTGCCAGCTGGTAAAGGATAAGTATTTAAAGGGCCCAAATCCATTTCACAGAGCAGGCAAAAAGGATAAATTTGGAACTGAAAGTCAATAATCCATAGCTGGCATACTAGGGAACCCACTCATTATTTCCAAAACTTGTCAATAAATGGAAGTAAGCAAGCATTTATCCTGCCTTTCCTATATAAACAGTGCTTCACCCAACATACCAAAAGTTATGACAAACAACAAAAGCAGTGCTCAGGTGGGAATTTATAGCTATATATACTTACATTAAAAAAGAAATCCAGGGACTTCCCTGGTGGCGCAGTAGTTGAGAATCTGCCTGCTAATGCAGGGGACACGGGTTTGAGCCCTGGTCTGGGAGGATCCCACATGCCGCGGAGCAACTAGGCCCGTAAGCCACAACTACTGAGCCTGCGCATCTGGAGTCTGTGCTCCACAACAAGAGAGACTGTGATAGTGAGAGGCCCGCGCACCACGATGAAGAGTAACCCCCGCATGCCACAACTAGAGAAAGCCCTCGCACAGAAACGAAGACCCAACACAGCAAAAATAAATAAATAAATCCTACCCCCAACATTAAAAAAAAAAAGAAATCCAAACAATGGAATATTATTCAGACCTAAATAGAAATGAGCTATCAAGCCATGAAAAACACATGGAGGAAACTTAAATGCAAATACTAAGTGAAAGAAGCCAATGTGAAAAAGCTACATACTGTATGTTCCCAACTATTGTATATAACATTCTGGAAAAGGCAAAACTATGGAGACAGTAAAAAAAAAAAAAATCGTGGTTTCCAGGGATTAGAGGGAAGGAAGGGATGAATAGGCAGAGCACAGAGGATGTTTAGGGAAGTGAAACAACTCTGTATGATACAATACTATAATAGTGGGTTCACTGTCAAAACCAATAGAATGTACAACACCAAAAGTAAACTCTAATGTAAACCATGGACTTGGGTGATGACGAGTCAATGCAGGTTCATGAATGGTAACGAATGTCCCACTCTGGAGCAGGACGTCTCTAGTGGGAGAGGTTGTATATGTGTGGGGACAGGGCGTGTATGGGAACTCTCTGTACGTCCTGCTCAATGCTGTTGTGAACCTAAACTGCTCTAAAAATATTTGTTTTGGTTTTAATTTTTGGCTGCTCCGCTCGGCCTGCTGGATCTTGGTTCCCCGACCAGGGATCGAACCCACATCCCCTGAAGTGGAAGCGTGGAGTCTTAACCACTGGACCGCCAGAAAAGTCCCCTTAAAAAGATTTATTAATAAAGAAGATAGATCTCAAATCAGTAGCCTAACCTTCTACCTTAAGGAACGGAAGAGCAAACTAAACCAAAACAAGTAGAAGGAAAGAAATAATAAAAGTCAGAGCAGGAATTCATGAAATAAAAAATAGAAAAACAAGAGAAAAAAATCAACAAAAACAAAGTTGATCCATTCACCAAAAACATCGAAGTTGATCAGCTTTTAGCTAGACTGACCAAGAAAAACAAAAAAAGAGAAAAATTCAAATCAATAAAATTAGAAATGAAAGAGGGGACATTACTCCCAACCTTATAAAAATAAAAAGGATCATAGGTAATACCATGAACAAAAGTGTATGCTAGCAAATCAGATCACCTAGATGAAATGGAAAAATTCCTAGAAATACACAAACTATCAAAACGGACTCGGAATTCCCTGGCGGTCCAGTGGTTAGGACTCTGTGCTTCCACTGTAGGAGGCCCAGGTTCGATCCCTGTTTGGCGAACTAAGATCCCACAAACCGTGTTGCGTGGCCGAAATAAATAAATAAATAAATAAATAAAACGGACTCAAGAAGAAATAGAAAATCTGAATAGACCTATAACAAGTAGAGATTGAATTAGTAATTAAAAAAAAAAAGCTTCCCACAAAGCCAGGCCAGATGGCTTCACTGGTGAATTCTACCAAATGTTCAAAAAATTGACACCAATCCTTCGAAAATTCTTCCAAAACACAGAGGAGAAAGTAATACTTCCCAACTCATTCTCTGGATGAAAACTCTGCCTTAGGGCAATCATTGCCTAGCTCTTCATTGCAGAAATTTATGGCAACAGTCAGACTGCTTGTCCATGAAAACAGGTTCGTACTGATCAGGCACCCTCGGACAGTGCTTCTTAACGTTAGCTACACATAAGAACTACCTGGGGAGGGACTCCCTGGCGGCGCAGTGGTTGAGAGTCCGCCTGCCGATGCAGGGGACACGGGTTCATGCCCCAGTCTGGGAAGATCCCACATGCCGCGGAGCGGCTGGGCCCGTGAGCCATGGTTGCTGAGCCTGCGCGTCCGGAGCCTGTGCTCCGCAACGGGAGAGGCCACAACAGTGAGAGGCCCGCGTACTGCAAAAAAAAAAAACCCCAAAAACAAACCCCTAACTCAAAGACCAAGCTGGAGTGGATCTGAGACTTGTCTCTCACTCCCTTGCTTGGCACCCTGCAATAAACCCTGACTTGGCTGCAAACACCCGCTGTTAGTTTGGCTCTCTGTGCCATGGGCACACGAGCCCATTGATCGGTTACTGCTCCAGGGAGGGGAAACTGTATGAGCAGAGGCAGGGAATGACTGTAGGCAGATGCAGGAGAACTAGAACAGGACTCTTACTAGCAAGTGACAGGAACCCAATCCCAACTAGTTTAAGCAGAAAAGGGGGTTTGTTGGCAGAATTCTCAGTTCACAGAACTAAAGGAGGAGTTACAGAGACTTGGAGCACTCTGAGAATCTCAAAGATCAGAAGTCAGGGCTCAGTGCCATGAGGATTCTTTCATTCTGCCTCTTGGCTGCTCTCCCGACTCAATATCTCAAACTTCTCAGACTGATAAAGAGTAAAAAAAAAAAAAAAAAGGGAAAGCATTTCCCCTTAGAAAATTTGAGGGATGAACTTCAATAGGCACAAATCTGGTTACAAGCCCACTCCCATAGTGAAGTAAAGGTAGGGCTACTCTAATTGGTATTTTTCCAATAATCACACATTTGGAATTAGGGAGGCAGTTCTCTAAATGAAAGAGAATGCTGTTCTGAAACGATTAAGCAATAAACCATTACAGAGAGGCAGGGGCCAATAGGCAGCTTTTTAAGCCCTGCTGGAGGTGTCAGGGAACCAGGACTTTATGCAAGGGAAGGCAGGTCATTTCTTCGCAAAGGCTATGTGAACAATGTCCAAGCCAAAGAGAGTTGAAAAGAGAAAAGGAGGGGTTGGATTTGAGAAACACATAGGGGTTAAAAGCAGGGTTTAATGATTAATTGAATGTGTAGGATGAGGCAAAATGTAGGCATCAAGGACAACTCAAGAGCTTTCTGTTCTGCATGATGGAGGATAATGGTTCCATTAGCTGAGGCAGGGAAAACAGGAGGTTAGGTCTGGGGGAAAGATAATGGTTGTCTTGGCTATTTGAATGTGAAGTGTTTGTGGGCTTCTGGAACATCCAGATTACTCTTAGGCAATGAGTGGATATAAACAGGATTCTGAAACTCAGGGTCAAGACCAGGGATACAAGTATAGACTTAGAAGTCAGCAGTTAAAGCCATGAGAATAGCTGAGATTATTAAATATAAGTGAGCAGGGAAAGAAGTACTGTGGATAAAGGCTGGACTCCTGAGGAACACCAACATTACAGGGTTGGAGAGATGAGAATTTCAGAAAGGAATCTTGGAGGGAATAGTCAGAAGAATAGAAGAACCACGGGATACCATCACAAAAGCCAAGGGAAGAGAGACTGGTAGAATGACTGTTCCCTGGTATCCAATGTACTAAAGTGGTCTAGCTGGAGCACTAAATATCACCCACTAAAACTGGCAATATATGGGTCACTGATTTAACACTGGCAAGATAAGAAATAAAGCAGGAACGTTGGTTGAGTGTGAAGCTCAGGGTAATGAGCTTAATTTGGATGTTAGATTTTAGGTAGTGGTGGGGCATTTAATTTGGAATACCCAGAACTGAAAAAAAGAATAAGGAAAGAGGTCTGGGCTAGTAACAGTTATTTTGAGGCATTAGTTCATAGGTAATAGTTAAAATCATGGGTGTGAGTTATCTCAAGGAAAGTATGAAGGGTAAGAAGTTATCCCAGATTGGAACTATAATGGAAGAAATATTAAAAGGGCTGAGTGAGTACTTGTAAGGAAGCCAAGGAAGGTTTCAAGAAGGTAATGATGAATAGTGTAATATTTGCTCCATTGGAAGGCTTCTTCAAGGGTGAGGTTAGTGGGGATGGGAGAGGGTTACATCCATGTCTCATCCTCACCTATAACTAGACAGTGAAGTTTTGAAGAGAGGAGCTGTGATTGTTCTTGGTATCCCCTGGGTTGGTATAGAGACTCTACAGGGCTGGTGTTCAATAAATGTTTATTGATCTGCTGACACATGAAAGGCTGGTGCATGTGACACTGTGAGGCAGCCAGTGAGGCTGGCAGAGGGAGGATGGATCATTAAAGACCCTGAAATCTAGCAGGAATTTGGACTTGCTGTAGCACTCCAGGCACTTCCCAAGAAGGGAATAAAGCCCACTTTTTTTTTGCCGAGCTGCGCAGCTTGCAGGACCTTAGTTCCCCGATCAGGGATTGAACCCGAGACCATGGCAGTGAAAGTGCCAAGTGCTAACCACTGGACTGCCAGAGAACTCCCAACCCCTGATTTTTAATTGTTAATAACCCCTCATATGAGACGTGGCAGTTAACAAAGTACTCAAGACAATCAATTATTCCTCACACAAGTTTGTGAGGGAAGCATGATTTTACTAGTAAGGAAATAAAAATTTAGAGGTGTGAGTGGGCTACTTAGTAGTTATTAGATGCAGACCCAGGGCCCAAGCCTGGATTGCTCCTTGCTCTTTCCACTATACCACAATGCTGCCAGTTAAATTCGATCTCTGTAGTGGAGTTTTTAGGCTGAGTCGACATTAAAATTATATTAAATTTGGTTTCTGTAGTAGAAGTTTCAGGCTGAGGTAATACTATTAAAATTATATCCTTTTGAAAAATATTTATTGAGTATAAATAAATGTCCTATACATTAAATATCAAGAAATATTCATTATTGATTACAAGTCCACTGTAATACTGAATGAACCACAGAATCAAAATAGCCACCCATGATACAGTAGTGATAATTCCATTCCAATATTGGACACAGTAATGATTTACTCACAAGACACAACAAAACTCACCAAAAAAGGCCATCACTTTAACCAACCTATAATACCACAAGAGAAAATGGTTTTGAATCATAATATGGACAGTCCCACTAATCTCGCCTTTGTCATCAATTTATCGGGTCAATTTGAGATTGTGGAGATATGCTGTCATAGAACTTAAAGATTCCCATTTCCTTGGTTTTATCTCAAAATTATTATTAAGGAATGAAGTTATACATACCCAATGATAACTTTAAGTAAGTTAGTCTTTCATAAGAGAAAAGGAATAAAAATTTAGTACGAAGAAAGCTTCCTTCAAGCAATAAGTCTCTTAACGGAAAAAAAATGAAAGCAATGTAGTTAACTTTTCCTCCAAAGAAAGGAAAGAAACCTAAATCTGTTATGGCAAACATGGAAAGATAAATATTTCCTAGTCCCAGAATATGTGTTTATTTTACATGATGTACTTGAATGATGCAAGTCTACGAAGCAGGGATCTGTGGCAATCCGAATTCATCCACCAAGACTCCATCCTGTGAAAAGGAAGAAGTGTTTAGTGCCACTATTTTCCAACTGATAAAAAAAGAAAAAGATTACAAATGTTTAGTAGTCAAAACTCATTTCTAAGTGTTTAATCAATGAAAAAAATCCCACTGATAAGATGAGAACAAGCTGTTTTATGAAAGGTAAAGGGGGAAGTGATAAACCAGGAAAACAAGTGGAAGAGATCAAAAGGGATGACTCCTTGCAGAGTAAGGGAAGAGTACAGAAAGAAAGAGAAACCTAAGAGTAAACCTAGAAAGGGGAAAAGGGGACTGGGAATGTCCAAGAGTGAAGGCAGAGGAGAGAGTGCTTGCTCCAGATTCCCACTTTCACTCTGATCCCAAAGTGAACCAATACCTTTTGTAGCCTCATCAATCCTTTTATTTATTTAATTATTTTTTAAAATTTCTTTATTTATTTAGATTTGGCTGCATTGGGTCTTTGTTGCTGCACGCAGGCTTTTCTCTAGTTGCAGAGAGCAGGGGCTACTCTTCGTTGCGGTGCGTGGGCTTCTCATTGTAGTGGCCTTTCTTGTTATGGAGCATGGGCTCTAGGCACACGGGCTTCAGTAGTTGTGGCTCGTGGGCTCCAGAGCGCAGGCTCAGTAGTTGTGGCGCACAGGCTTAGCTGTTCCACAGCATGTGGGATCTTCCCAGACCAGGGCTCAAACCTGTGTCCCCTGCATTGGCAGGCGGATTCCTAACCACTGTACCACCAGGGAAGCCCGCCTCATCAATCCTTGAAGGAGCGGTGCCCTGGGACAGGCAGTCACTTCCATATCACACTTTACTACAAACTTATAGGCAGTGACACCACTATCAATTCAGAAACCATACCTCAACAGCACATTTAAGTCAGGAATCTGTGACCTTCTAAAAGTGGAAATAACACACATCCCTCAGGGACTTGTTACCAAGGATTTGAAAAGACGGGCTATGGTAGTGTTAATAAAAATGATTTTAGGTATGCTGAGAAAAAGCAACCTATGCACCTGGTGCCTTGAAATGGTGAGGGTGGCCTGTGTAGTAGAGAAAGGTAAGACGACCCCAGGCTCAAGTAAGCGGGGGGGAGGGGTAAGGTAGGGGAACACACACATTCGTCAAAACCATTTATAAGGGGGACTTCCCTGGTGGCACGGTGGTTAGGACTCCTCAGTCCCAATGCAAGGGGCTCAGGTTTGATCCCTGGTCTGGGAACTAGATCCCACACGCATGCTGCAACTAAGAGTTCGCATGCCACAACTAAGGAGCTGGCAAGCCACAACTAAGGAGCCCACTTGTTGTAACCAAGACCCAATGCAACCAAATAAATAAATACTAAAAAAAATGCAGTTATAAGGGACCTGAGCAATTACCTACTTTCCCACCTTTTTGTTCCCCACATTGCACAGGTAGGAAAAACATGAGGTTCAGAAAGAAGATACGAACTTCTAATTTGCTCAAAGTCACACAGTGAATAGAGGCAGAGCTGAGACTGGCTCCCACTCTAGGATTCTGTCAACTATACTGTGCACCTCGAAGTGCACGTTGGGAGTAGGTAAACACCAGGACTGTAAATGGCCAGTGGCAATAGAAAAAATGACATGTGATACCAGAAACTCAGATGGGGTAAACAGGATTTTATAAGCAGCAAAATTTTATCTATTTATAATGACAAGCATGTAGATTTGAACAGGGCTTTAAGTTCGCAAAGTCCTTTTACATACAAGATCTAATTTGATCTACACAACAATTATGTGAGATAGTTACAGTTATCTGCATTTTATAGATGCAAGGAACAGAAAAGTTCAAAACAGCTAAGTGATTTGCCAAGGTCTCACAGTTAGTGGTGTCAATCTCAGGCTTACACCCATATGTCCTGATTCTTTTTCCTTGTTGAAGTAGAATCTTTCTACATTGTTTATACTTAAATTATGAATCCCTAGTTCAAAAAAAAAATCCACCCTATTATTGATCATCGTGTCTGGAGTGGACCTTTATTTTATGCTGCCACCCCACGTGGTTCATGCATATGTTGCTGCTGCTTTCCCAGGAAATGTCTAAAACCCAATAGCACCCAGTCCAAGCTCACAAAAGTGATTATGTATACTATACAAATTGTCATTGAATAAAACCATCCCTGGGCCTCTGTGACACTATTTATGTAGCCTATCCACAATCCAATGTGGGAAAACTGGGCTTTCAAGGGTTCCCAAAATAATGACAGTCTTTCCTTGTTCTTACTTAAGAATACCTTTTAGATTCCCAGACCATTTTGCATAGAAAATAAAACAGAAAAAGATTTTACCTTATTCTTACTTAAGAATACCTTTTAGATTCTCAGACCATTTTGCAAAGAAAATAAAACAGAAAAAGCTTTCACCTTATTCTTTGTGTCAGTGGGAACACCTTCTGGAATTGCAGGTGCAGCTGCTGCTTCATCCAAATAAGAACTGTCTTCATCAGCCAGAAGCTCATCGCCCAGTGCATCCAACTCTGAGATTGAAATAGTCAATATTTCAAAAAAATGTAAGTAAGAAAACTGGCAGCTAATGTTAAGAAAGTTGGCCAAATTATTTGCAATAAGATGAAAACTTAAGAAACAAAGAGAAGGGATTATTAATTTCTATTTTCAAAATAAAAGATGGTCATTGTAAGAAATTTTCAAGGGAACTGGTGTAGTAAAAATCCATGAAAAACAAAAATTAAAATAAAACAAACAAACAAACAAAACCATTCCCCACAGGTTTATAAGGCCCAGTCTTCATGAGAAGACTCTATAGTTATCGGTTGGCCAATTCAAATTAGAAAATCCTGATGATAACAAATGTAAAAAATCCTCTCCCATTTATTGATGAACTTGAAAGCAGGCAGTGAAAGGAGGTATTAGATTGTTGTATAGTGAGTGACCATTGCACGAGATCAGGCTTTAAAAATAAGTCTATGGCAAAGTGAGTTGGAAGTGACCAGGGGAAATGGCAACAGCAGGTAGAGACTCATCAGAGGAAACTTAAGATGAGAAATAAGAAAATAAAGAAATAAAAAGGGGAAAAAACGTTCTAGGCAAAACAGAACATGGAGAGAAAGAAGAAGTAGTAATGGGACAGGGGAATCATGCTACAGAAAATCCAGTGTGGGGTGGTCCTGCCATCTACCCAGTTGCTCATGCTAGAAATTGACAAACACCTCTGACACCTCCCTCTCTCTCCACACCCAATCAATCATTAGGTCTTGTCCATTCAACCTCCTAAAATTTCTTCAATATGTCCACTTATCTCTGTTTTTGCTACCACCACCATAGTCTCAGCCACCACAATTTCTTAAATGGACTACAGGAATAGTTTCTAAACAACTCTCTGTGAGGCCACTTAACAACCCCTTCCGCTTTGTCTTGCTACCCTCTGCTCATCCTTCAGGTGCAGTGCCTGTCACTGACACTCCCAAATAGGTTAGATTCACTGGCTATGTGTTCCTATGGTACCCCATACTTCTCCTTCCCAACAGTTTGTGCTCTTATAATTAATGAATTACTTGAAACAAGCAGTTTCTTACCCCTGCTAGAGGAGAAGCTTCATAAATGCAGGGATTGTGTTTGTTTTCTTCAAGGCTGAATCCCCAGCATCTAATACAGTGCCTGGCATATAGGAGATGCACACTAAGTATTTGCCAACTACTGTTTCTTGATCTGCTTCGCTGTTCTGAGGGAGAGGACTCCAGCAGGAAAATAAAGAGAAAAAAATCAAAAGGAAAATGGCAGGGAATGGCAGTGTTTGGATACCAAGCACCAGGTCAGCAGAGGACTTTGCTTAGACATTCCTTCAGAGCTTGTCCATCCCAGAGTTGGTGGGGTATGCAAATCTGATATGGCTGCCTCTCAAGCTCTTTGCCCAGAGACTATACCATAAACTCTCAGGGAACTACTGCAGAAATTTTCTCTAACATTTGGGAGAAAAGGTCCCAGGCAGTTGCTCCTCTCAGATGCTAAAACTACATATACAGTGCTTTTCCTATAACTTACCTGCTTCTAGGTCATCTTCATCTAATTCTGGGGTGCCGTAACTACGGCTCAGTGCTTCTTGGATTTCATTTGCATCTTCCATCATATCCTCTAGCTGGTCTTGTAGATCCTACAAAAATATATGACAGGATTTTTATTCATTTCTTACCATTTTTCTCTAACTACCACCTGTCCCTATTCTCTCCCCTGAATCTCAGAAACGAGCAATGGCCTACATAATCTTCCTATTTTGGGTAGTAAAATGTAAACTTCAAAATAAAGAATAGAATTGGTAATCTTGCATTTGAATTTAAGGTGCTTCACGGAAATCCAAACTTCTACTGCAAGAATAGATGCCCAATCAGCTCTCTCGTTACAGAAAGTTTCCTTGAAACATCAAATCAAGCAACAGTTACACTATCAAAATTTTTCTAGTTAATAGAGAAAAGGAGGTAATTGAGACAAGCAAATTACTCTTCTTGAGTCAGCCAAAAACTGACTATGCTGTACAGGGAAAGGAAGCAGTAGCAGAAACAACTGGGTAGTACAAAAGAGTTGTTCTGGGCCCACCCCGGATGGGGAAACAGAAATGTAATCAGGATAGGCTTGATACCTGAGACCAGGCTGGTGAAAAAAATTGATTGAGGGCATAAATCTTCTGGGAATTATCTATTTGTACTTAACTGGGAGACTATTACAAGGCCAGAAAGAATGTAAAACCAAGCTGAGCAGTACTATAGCATAATAAAGGGCAGTTAGTATAATGGTTAGAAGAGCAGACTCTGGAGTCAGACATACCTAAGCTAAAATTTGGCCATTACTCAATGAAAAGTAATGTCTCTTAGCCTTTATTTCCTCATCTGTAAGATGGGATTATTAATAGTCATTCTTCATAGGGTTATAATAAGAATTTATTGCAATAATATATGTCATAATATGTGTCAAACACTAAGCACTTAATACTATATATCTTCTACTGTGTGAAGGATGTACAAAACAATATGTTTTTCATATACTGAAAATTCCACATAGAGGGGAATGGACTAGTGTTGATAACACCGAGGGTCCAAATCAGCACCACTTATCCTTCAGGATTTCTAGAGCAATGCAAAACATTTAAAAACTCCTTCCTGGCCCCCAGATTAGGTTTGTTTTTCCATATAAAGGGTATAAAATAAAGCGGAGAAAAACATTTTTTTAAAAAGAAAATGCTTTGTTTTTCTGCATTTCCAAGTGCCATATGTAACAGTCTGCTATACAGAGAAGCACTGGCTGAAACAATACTTAAAATAGAGTGAAAATACATAAACTAATCAAGTTGAACTTATATTATGCTTTTACATGTCAAGACAAGTCTGCCAAAATCATCTATGGATAGGATTCCTAGCGATAGACTCTAGGATAGACACAGAAAAGAAAAAAATCATCACAAAGAATTAGCAGGTTCAGCTCTGGAAAAACAAACAAAATCAATACAAAACAAATATAAGCACTACACTTGATGTGCAGAAACTGGGAAACAAAAAAGACAGAAACAGGGGAACATACATACATAGAGGCAAATTTTCTGAATGAGTACTATAAAACAGTGAAAATGTTTTACAAGTAAAGGATTTTAGGAAAACAAATGGAATTCAAAATACCTAGACCAGCCAAAGACACATACCCATACACATCAAAAAAGTTACAACGAAAGGGGCTTTCCACCTGTCATGCAAGCAAATCTATGAGGTGACAAGAGAAGGATAATTAGATGGGGAGAGAGCCAGACAATCATAGGTGAAAGACAAAGAAACATACAAAAAACCACAAAGATCAAAATTTCTATTTTGTTCATTAAATAGCACTAATTAAAACACAAGGAACCCGAAAAGCAGAAAATAAAATTCAGTTTCATTTTATTTTATTATCAAATAATAATATACAAATAAGACATGCATACTCAGAACATTTTTCTCAGTGAAATCTCCTGGAAGATATCACTAAGCCTAAATTCTTGTAAGCAGAGACTGGTGTGGAGGATTAGAAAGAGGGTCCTGAGAAGTATAAGGAGGGGTGCTGGAAAAGAGCAAGATGGGAGGAATGCCTTCACTTACTAAAGACCAGAACTACCCTACCAGAGAATACGTCTGCAGAAGCCGTAAAATGCTGGGGACATAGTAAATATTCCACCAACAAATAATGCTCCAATTGGGCAGAACTGCTTTATCTCCATGAATAGCCTCTAGTTCATTTGTTCATCAATCATTAGATACTTTCTAAGCACCAACTATGGACAGGCATTGTTTGGGGCACTGGGGATACAACAGTGAAAAAAACTGAGTCCATGCCCTCTTAGAAAGAGACATTCTACTCCGGGGGTTAGAACTATCACATACGCAGAAAGGAAGGCTTTTCTCAGGCCAGTCACTACTCCTTCTGCTAACCCTGTTTGCCATCTGCGCTGTTCAACTGAGAGAGGCAAGAGGAGACAAACTCTTAGGGCTCAGTGCCCCAGCCAAAACATGATCTCAAAAAGAAATGCTAATTTTAAGGACCTAATGACATTATTATTAAAAATCTAGGGACTTCCATGGTGGGCCAGTGGGTAAGACTCTGTGCTCCCAGTGCAGGGGGCCAGGGTTCGATCCCTGGTCGGGGAACTAGATCCCATCTGCCGCAACTAAGAGTCCGCATGCTGCAACTAAGAGTTCACAAGCACAACTAAGAAGCCCGTATGCAACAACTAAGAAGCCCGCATGCCACAGTGAAGATCCCGCGTGCCGCAACTAAGACCCAGTGCAGCCAAAAAAAAAAAAAAAAAAAATCTAAAGAAATGGGGGTAGGGGATCAAGAGGTACAAACTACTATGTATAAAATACATAAGCTACAAGGATATATTGTACAACAAGGAATACAGTTAATATTTTATAATAATTATAAATGGAATATAACCTTTAAAAAAAAAGATGACTCAAGTTCTGGGGATCTAAAGTACATCATGGTGGCTGTATTTAACAATATTTGCAAGTTGCTAGGAAAGTAAACCTTAAATATTCTCACCACAAAAAAATAGTAATTATGTGAGGTTATGAAGGTGTTAACTAACTTTATAGTGGTAACCACTTCACTATATATATATGTATCAAATCATCGTGTTGTATACCTTCAACTTACACAATGTTATATGTCAAGTGTATCTCAATAAAACTGGGGGGAAAAAATATAAAGAGAATTACTAGAAAAGAGAACCAATTCTACACCAGGAACTGTGCTAAGCACTTTATGTATATGTCCTCATTTTACACTCGGGACAATCCTGGGAGATGAGCAGCAACATCACTACTTTACAATTGAGGCAACTGACTAAAAATCATTAAGTGAGTTAGAAGTAAAAGGAAACTGGGTGCTTATTCACTGGGTGCTTATTATGTGCCAGGCATTGTGTGTTTAGATACACCAGCTCATTTATTTCATCCTAATTATAATTGTATGTGGTATTAGGATCCTTAGGTTAACAATGAGGAAAGTGAGACCTTTGGAACCCTTTCCCAAAGTTACTCTATTAGTAAATGGCAGAACCCAAGATTCAATCCCTCTCCTGTGCTCTTCCCATCACATACACAATCATTTTGATTCTTTCAGAAACAAGTGTATATTCTTGGAGAATCCAGTACACATCTCACCTCAATCTGGTCGATTTTCACTTGCTTGTATGCTTTCTTCATTTCCTTTACACCCAGTTTCATAGCATCAACCTAAAAAAAGGAAAGAGAAAACACCATGTCTTAAGAAGCTGTGTTGGTTAAACTGTCTTTTAAAAACCATGGGAAAAGAGCACAGAGTACAAAAATAAAATAAAATAAAACAAAAATAAAATAAAACCATGGCAAAGGTGTTTTGGGAGTACCGTGGTCTTGGTGTCCTTCAATGACTGGATGGTGTAATTGGCTTGTTCCATGTTAAATGACTGTTGGGCAAGATTGTCCCGCTGCTGCTCATACCTTTTTAGAGTCAATTGAGAAGGATAAATGTGAGCCAGATAGAAATCCTCACCAAGAAAGTATCTCTAACACAAAATAAGAGAATTTTCTTAAAAACAATAACAAATGTTAAAAAATTAAATATACAGAAAAATTGGGAAAAACAATTTAATCAATCTAACACAAACATCATTTGATGTCCCTCCAGTCTTTTTCCTTTGTATATATTTTAGTTACAACACTATTTTCCACTTAACATTATTATTATTACTGCTGCTTTCTACGTTGCTAAGAAGTCTTAATACATGTTTTCATAATGTTTTAGATTATTTCCTATGCTAAATTCCCAGAAATGGAATTCTTGGGGGAAAAGGCAAGACTGTTTTTAAGGCTCTTCATACATATAGTGAAACTGTTTTTCCAGTAGACTGAACTCCTTGAGGACAGTTATGTTATTTTATTAATCTCGTATCCACAAATAGATAATCTATCCAACCTAATATAATGCCTGACACTCCATGTTTTTTTAAAATAAAGCTTTATATCAACTTATAATACTGCCTCAAAGACTTATATCCCTATAGCCCTTATACAATATTTCGAAACCATCTAACCATCCAACCAGAAGAAAAATGGTCAACGATGCAGGCAAATGGTGGTGGAACATTATTACCCCGTTAAAAAGTATGTTTGCAAAGAATATTTAGAAGGACAAAAATACTCATGATATAACATTAAGTGGAAAAGGATAACCTATATACATGCCATTTGTTATCTTCTAAAAATTATATGCACACATACCATGTATGCACAAGCAGAGAAAGAAACTGTAAAAATAGCATTTTAAAGGTGGTTATTTCTGCTAGTAGGAATCTAGGTAGATTTCCTTTTCTGCTACTCATGTTTATGTACTTGCCAAGTTTCTACAATGAATAATATCCTTTTATTAAAAAAAAAGTTACCTATAAATTGCAATGCTACCAATTAGAGAGGTAACCGTTTTATCACACTCTCTCACCACTCTAGGCGTTATAATTTATTTTTCCAATTCCGTCTAATCTAAAAGGAGTAAGATGGTGTCTGATGTCTTATAAAAAGTTAGTTTATAAATAGGAATAGAGATATCAACAATTTTTCTGGTTCTTTATTAGCTGATTACATCTGACCTCTATAAACCCTGCAGAGGGTCTCAACAGCTCACAAGGGTAAGTACCAAAGATACTCTTGGGCTTCTGCTCAAACACTGGGAAACAGTCACCTAAAACAAATTAAGGACTGTTAAATCTTCTGATGGGAGGGAACAAATATTCAAGATTCCCAATTTTACAGACAAACAAAAATTAAAAAGGCACACTCTAATTAAATAAATGGGAGAATCAAACTCTATAGATCTGGGCAGTCCAATACAGAAGCCACTAGCCACACATGGCTACTTAAATTGTTAAAATTAAATAAAATTAAAACTTGAGTTCCTTAGTCACATTAGCTACATTTCAAGTGCTCAATAGCCACACATGGCTAATAGCTACTGTACTGAAGAGCAGAGATACAAAACACCTCCCATCAAAGCAAAAAGTTCTATTTAAATGGACAGTGCTCCAACAGATGTTGCTGAACATGCAGGGGGAGAAAAACCCAGCTAACTGTATGTGTAAATGAAATTTGCAATTAACTCAAGAATACTTATAAAGTGGTATGAAAACCTAAAGGAATGGAAGACCATTTCCCTTTTGGTTAAACCTGCTAGAGGAAAGGAAGTTATGCTTATAACTTACATCCGCTTTTGCTTTAAAACCCGCAAGGCTTTCTGCTTGACCATATTCTAGGGAGAAAAACAGATTTTAATGAAAAGAAGTAGAAAATATACATATGGTAAAAAAAAAATCTCCCATATCCCCACATACCTCTACTTCCTCTCATCTTCAAAGTAGTAGACACAGTGACTCCTGGATTGTTCACTTCCCAAGCAGGCTTTAAGCCCCAGCTTGTCTCAGTCTTGGCATCCCACATCTCAGTGTACTGAAGTACATTTCCTTTTCCTAGTGCATATTATCTCTACTCCCAGCCCCAAGAGGGCTGATTTTGTATATCTAGGTGCCTTAGGGAGATTCCCAATTTGGACAGTCTGCTATCCACTCAAACTCAGCATGCTCAAACTCCTCAGCCTGCTCTTACCTTGGAAATGACTAATAATGGCCCCGCCAGTCTCTCACTTCTCTAGGTTGAAAACTGTTATACCAACCTTACCTTTCCTCTCTCTATTGTCTTCATGCACTGCTATCTTAGATTTTCAGAACTCACTTTTTTTTTTTTTTTGCGGTACGCCGGCCTGTCACTGCTGTGGCCTCTCCCGTTACGGAGCACAGGCTCTGGGCGCGCAGGCTCAGCGGCCATGGCTCACGGGCCCAGCCACTCTGCGGCATGTGGGATCCTCCCGGACCGGGGCACGAACCCGTGTCCCCTGCATCTGCAGGCAGACTCTCAACCACTGCGCCACCAGGGAAGCCCCAGAACTCACTTTTAAATTGATTCCTCTCATGTCATTCTCATGACTACCACCATGGTTTAGGCTTTCATCTCCTCAAGTCTAGGTGGGCATTCCTGCCTCTGTTCGCTCTTCATGCCATGCCATCTAACTAAGATGGCAGAGAAAATCCTCCTGTCACTTCCATTTCTATACTGTTTCATAAATCATTTTATTTGTCTCCTCCAATGAAGAAGGAAAAGCAGGTATTATTACTTCACAGATGATAATAATACCTAACATTTACTGAATGTGTCTATGTACTAGACACAGTGCTATGTAGGTCACATGAATTACCTCATTTAATCTCACACTTTAAAGTAGATATCATCCCCATTTTATAGATGGGCAAACTGAGGTTCAGTGATGCTAAGTAACTTGCCCTAGCTTGAATGTCTAATAAGTTACAGGGATGGGAAAAAAGAAGACAGTTCCACATTCACAGTCCATGCACTTAAATATACAACTCTGTTTCTACCTAACAGAAGAGGAAAATAAAAAATTAACTGACTTTATAAAGGTCACAGCTAGTAGGTAGTGATGATATTATTAATAGAACACTGGTACTTTTTTCCCAATATGCCACTCCTTAACCAGTCTATTATACTTACCTAACCTGACTAGCCTGGCAACTCATTATTCCTGAGCAGGCCCAGCTCTCCAGGTAGAATATAGCACCTTCTCAGTAGAATATGCTAATTCCCATGTACATGCTTCTGGACATGTAACCAGCATCTTCTCGCCACCAGGTCAAATCCCAGCCTTCCTCTCATATATGGCTGCAAACTCTCCTCCCTGAAGGATACACCCTCACGTATGTTTTCTTATTAGACTGTGAGCATCTCTTCCGTATCTCTCACCAGCCCTTACCACCAGGCCCTACTTCCACAGGTGCTGAAGTTAGGCTGTCACAGTACCTTCTTCAGGTGCTGCCTACCTTACCTTTGCAGGACCCTCTCTCATCTTCTTGATCTGATCCTTATACTTCACTAGTTCAGCATCCAGCCGAGAAATCTTCTTGTCAATAGATTCTGCCCTGCTGTCCACCTTGAGGGGAAAAACATCAAAGGCAGTAGTAGTTATTGCAATACATTTACATGAAAAGTGGCAGGAGAGGAATGAATATAGAGGAAGAAAGGACAAATAAAGAAGAGGGGCTTCCCTGGTGGCGCAGTGGTTAAGACTCTGCCTGCCAATACAGGGATCACAGGTTCAATCCCTGGTCTGGGAAGATCCCACATGCCGCGGAGCAACTAAGCCCATGTACCACAACTACTGAGCCTGCGCTCTGGAGCCCGTGCGCCACAACTACTGAGCCCGCATGCCACAACTGCTGAAGCCCGTGCACCTAGAGCCAGTGCTCTGCAACAAGAGAAGCCACCGAAATGAGAAGCCTGCGCATGGCAATGAAGAGTAGTCCCCGCTCGCTGCAACTAGAGAAAGCCCACGTGCAGCAACGAAGACCCAATGCAGGCAAAAATAAATAAACAAAATTAATTAATTAAAAAAAAAAAAGAAGAGCATATGGTGAAAGGTGGAAAACAGTGATTCCTAACTGTTGGTGGTGGGGAGATTCTCAGCCAGAAACACTGGAGAGCTTTTATAAACTATACTCCACCCCCTAAATTCTAATATTCCAGGGTCACTCTCAAATGTGCTTGAGCAGAAAAAGAATTTGAGAATCACTGGGCTTAGGCGAGATTTCCCTAGAATCAGAGGCTTGTCAGGCTGAGGGCTCAAGCAGGCGGTGTGTGAAATGGGTTAGTGCCCAGTGGACCCCGGCTAGGGCTTAGATCTAACGCTATTCGCTTGGATGGAAGGTGGTGGCTTAATGTCAAGGGTCAGAGTTCTGAATTTTGTGTTACTGAGATCCAGGATTGGGGTACAGATATGTTGAACTAGGATATCAAGCCGAGGGTCCTGACGTGAGAGAGGGATGAGGGATGGAAGAGGAGTTAGGGGTCAGGCTGGACGAGGTGGGAAAGCTGTGTGGGCCTATGGCTGGTAAGAGTGAGGAGATAAGGAAACAGCGAGTGGACGCGGCACAAGCACCAGAAGGGGTGGGGCGCAAGAAGGGCGAGACAGTGATGGGTTAGGGGTCCCTGGTTTGTGGAGTCAGCAATGACTTGGGTAACAGGAAAGAAAGTGGGGTGGAGAGAGCTGAGATGCAATAGGTCCGGGACCCAGGAGTAGGCGCCGAAGCCGGGGGTGGGTGGGGTTGGGGGGTGTCAGGGTCCCTGAGCCTAGTTATGCGTTTCTAAGTGCCCACCGTGCCAATGCAGTCAGTCAAGCTGGGAGGCGGAGCCTTGGGTTTCGCTTTCCCGAAGAATCGGTTCATCTTGAGCGGCCGCGAAGACAACCCAAACACTGGAGCTAAACCAGAAACGGAAGCAGAATCACCTCCGCCTCCGACTTGACTTCCGGCCCTCCATGCGCAAGCGCAATGTGCCTATTGGCGTTTACCGATCCTTTTTCCGGATTTTCAGCTCGGTCTTCCGGGGAAGAACTGCAGGAGGTTGGAGGTGAGAGACCGAGTCAGCAGGGGGCGTGGCCTCGGTGGCGGGCGTGGGCGTGGCCTCATAAGCCGGGCGGGGCCTCAGCTGAGTGGGTGGGGCCCGGTGGCGGCGGTAGCGGAATAGAGCCTGGCGGGAGCAGGGCTGCTCCGAGGGGCGGGGCCGGCAGGCCCGGGCGGAGCGTGGAAGTAGCCGGGCGGGGTCGCGGGGCTCCGCGCTCAGCCTCCACCGCTGGGTGGGCAACTAGCGCGGGTCTGGCGGAGCGCGGCGGCGCTCGGAGATCGCGAGGCGATCGGGAGCGACTGGGCCCCCGGCGGCGCGCCCCTCGGCTGGGCCGGGAGCCGCGCCAGTCGGTGCCCCCAGCCGAGCGCGGTCCGCCTCCCTCCCAGCGATCAGCCGTCCGGAGTGTGACCAGAGGGCATGCCGGATCCACCAGGGGCGCCGCCGCCTGCGTTCGCAGGCCGCGGGTGAAGAAGAAAGCACGGCCTCGCTCGGCCCGGAGCGAAGAGGTGACCCGGAGCGAAGAGGGGTCCCGGAGCGAAGAGGCGATCGGAAGCGAAGAGGTGGCCCTAAGTGAAGAGGTGGCCCGGAGCGAGGAAATGGCGGCAGCCGGGCTCAGCGTAACCGTCACCCACAGTGAGCGCGGGCTGCGAAAAGTCTGGCGGGGTCTGTGGGTTTGGCCACGTGCCCTCCCGAAGCGTGTGTCCTTGTGTTCTTCTGGCGTCCGGAAGCGTGGGATCTGGTTTGTGTCCGTGGGGCCGGCTTTTGTACGGATCTTTTGTTCAGCACACCTTTCCATGTGGCTGGTGTGTTTTGTCTCAGGCCATTTGTGAGATACTCGATGTCCGTGCTTCACATCGTGGTCCTGGTTGTTAGTGTGTGCCTGCGTAGTTATTGTGGGTCTTTGTGCCTGGCTCTTTTTAGCCATGTTGTGTATGACTGCTGTGTGTCTGGACACCTACGTGTGTGCGAGAGTCTGAACTCTTGTCTGCTTTTTGAGTGAGCCGTGGGTTCAAGCGTACACTCTGGGCACCCTTTGGGTCTGCCTACTTTTGGAGTTGACACAGAACTAGACAAAGATCTGTGTCGAGTTCTCCAGATAGCTGAGTCCATGAGGTTTCCTCAGGACCAATTAGGGGAGACCCCAGAGCTTCGGAATCTGGTGACCAGGATTCTAGATAATTCAGGTTTAAGTGACCTTGGGATGTCTCCTTTCTAGGCAGCTGGTTTCTACTTCACATAGAAGCAGATTTGGTAACACCTGTCCCACTCACTACAAGTGGCTGTTGAGTAGGCTTAAGGCTTGGCATGATGCACTGGCACAGGCTACCTCCTTATTGTCCACATACCCAGAAAAGAATTAGCACCTCTGCTCCAAAAAGGAATTTCTGCTGTTTGAGTTTATTCATTCATTTGTCTATTTACTGGGCACCAACCATGTATGTGCCGAGGTGTCCCCAGTGGGAGAGACCTGGAGGAAAAACATTTCCTTGCCCATTACAGCAAAGGAGACAAAAATAGTACCTTGCCCAGTACAACACAGAGTAGAGGACAGTCAGGCCACAGGATGCAGATGGCTTGTGAAGAAAAGCACGGACTTTGAAATCAGATAGATCTGAGGTCAAGTTCTAATTCTAGAGTTGGGTCTCATTAGGCAGGTCTTAATTGGACTGAACTCATAGTTTGCTTATCTGTGAAATGGGGAATAATAGGTAGTACCTACTTCATGAGGTTGTTCTGAGAATTAAATAAGATCATGCATGAAATGAGCCTAGTCAGCCCCTTATGCATGTTAAGTGCTTAAAATGTTAGCTGATATCACTGATATTGTTAGTTACTATAATAAAGGAAACAAAAATCCTTGAGCAGGCCTTGAAGGCTGGGTAAATAAAGTGTCAGCCTATATTGGTTTGTGTGAAAGAGTTTTCTTCAACACTTTTCTCTCTCCCCAGGCAATGAGAAGCACGATCTTCAGGTTATCCCGCAAGAAGGCTGTAGTGAACCAATTGTCCAAGACCTGGCCCAGGTTGTTGAAGAGGCCACAGGGGTCCCGCTGCCTTTTCAGAAACTCATATTTAAGGGTAAGTATTTCTCTTCCAGCTTTGAGCCCTCATTGCTAAAAGGCCTATTTAAAACTGCTTAACTTTAATAATAGAAACTCTCAGTTTCGAAACTAGGACAATTCTTATTTGCTTGTTCATTTATTCATCACTTCAACAAATATGTATTGAGGACCTACTATGCACTGGACACGTGCAAACATTTGAACAGGTATTAGAGTTGAAGTCACATGAAGGTGACAGAAATATTACCATTTTTGATGAAGCACATGGGCAGCCTTCCCTGGCCAAGTTAGATCCTCTTCCCATTGTGTTCAGATGGCACTCCCTACCACTTTTGCATAACTTGTACTGAAATTCCTATTAAATAATTGTCTTCATAGTCACCGAACATCTGATTTCTCTAATACAATAACAAACTCCACAAGGGCAGAGATACTGCTATGTGTCCAATGCTTGGCATAGCGCTGGCACAGAGAAGGTATTGAACAAACTTACCAGGGCCTGGATGTGGCAGGCCCAGTGGATGATGCTGATTTCTGCCAGGACACACCCACTCCCATCCCCATTCTCTGGTCTTCCCATTCCCATGGGAACCCATTATTCTGGTATCTGATGAGGCTAAATGTATCCCATTTGGTGCCAGTCATAAAAAATTTAGTGATGGGAATTTAGTGATGGGCATTTATATTTGTACTTCATAGTACAGCTCCTTGTCTTTTCTTTTTAAAAACGTTTCATTTTAGAATTATAAAGGCAATAGAAATCCATGTTTGAAAATAGAGGAAAGCACAAAAAAGAAAATGTTCTCCTGGATAAAACCCCTTATAACAATTCAATATATTTCCGTCCAGCCTCTTTTTGTTTGTTTGTCCTGGCATCCCAAAGTGTAGGTTCTCATTTGTGGCTTTTTTTTTTAGTTGACAAAACTAGGATCATTTCTAGTGATCTTATAACACTGGGTCATCAACATGTATTATGGCATTGAAGTTTCTTGAAAAAATGAGCTTTGATGCCTACAAAGTCTTCTGTTGTACTGATGTATAGTTAATCAGTCCCCTATTCCTGAATTTTGGGCTCTTTCCAGTTTCTCACTATTATGAATAATAGTTATTGTATAACAGTTATTGTGCAGGCACATGTCCAGTTATGTGTTAGGGTAAATATCTAAAATGAAGTTACTGGGTCAAGAAACCTTCTAAAAAGCTTATACCAATTCATCCTCTTCTCATTAGTGAACACACTACTTCCTGTACCCTTGCTGAAATCTGTTTTCACTGTTGTGCAATTGTTGCAACCTGACATCACTTTCTTCTTTGTTCAGGAAAATCTCTGAAGGAAATGGAGACGCCATTGTCAGCACTTGGAATACAAAATGGTTGCCGGGTCATGTTAATTGGGAAAAAGGTAAATTGCTTTTTCCACCAGAATACCTCAGAATCAAATGACGAAGGTCTTTTATGCATGTTTCTGTTTAGAAGGCCAAGTCGGGGAGCCAGGGTTGGCGCTGGTGAAGTAGCGCTCTCTAAACAAATGTAGTCTCTTTGTTCCCTGGAGTCACCAGTTCTCACACCCTCCAGCGCCTGTTGTTCAGGGCTTTCACTCTGGGAATTAGGAGTGGTTATGCTGCCTCAGTAATGTGGCTTTTGTGTTGTTGGTGGAATCAGTCTGGTTAAAATAGTGCCTGAGGCAGTCCCTACTCACTTGGAGGGGGATTTGCAAGAGAGCATTTTGTTAGAATAAACCTGTAGATTTTAAAAATAAGTACTCTGCAAACTTCAGGAGCCTCTCTTCCTTTAACCATTCTTTTTACTAAAATCTCACATAAGGATAAACCCTCTTTGGCTGGAAAGAAAGGTTCAGACTAAAGAGGTGACGGAGAAAAAGCCAGTTGGTGAGAAAAGTAGGCCCTGGGGTGATGAGAGAGGGCCATAGCCAGCCCTGCATTGTGACACAGTGGAATTGTTGGTCCTGTGAAGTTCCCTTACTTCGAGTGAGGTGGCTGATTCAGAGTGGAGAGAGGGCAGAGATTAGCAAAGTGGAGGCAAGGAAAGTCTACTCCAGACTTGGAACTGCCAGGAGACTGGCACTCAGGATTTGGCCACAAAGAAGAATGTGAACAATTTAGGGTAGTGTAAAAGCAGGAAGCTGCTGGCTACCAATTAAGGTGAGAGAAGGGGAAATAATCTAGAGATTTCTTGCTCAAGGGTCAGGGAGAATGGTGATGGGCAATGAGCAGAACCCAAGGGTTGAGTTTGAAGAAGCTTTAGGACCCTCAGTTGGAGCTGTCCTGGAGTATGTGGAGCCAAGTCCAATTTATGTCTCTTCTACCTATTTTGGGCTGTGTAACCTTAAGTTACTTTACAGTAACCTCAATTTCATCATCTGAAACAGTACCTCCTTCACTGGATTGTGGTAAGGCTTAAACAGTAATACAGGTGAAGTGCTTAGGATGAAACCTGGCATACAGGGGATGATCAGTAAAAGTATTCATCATCATCATCATATTGAATGAGAGAGCTCAGGAATTCCATTTAAAGGAAGGGTAGAATTCCACCTGTCTCACCGTTCTGGACTCCTCACAGGCATTCACTGTAATTTGTTAACACTCCAGGCTTCAGTCCGGAATCTGTTGGTAATCAGCCCCAGGCTGAGGTTGAATCTGGCACATGGATCAGCTTTGTTCTCTGAACCCAAGCCGTCAGGGCTCTCTTGCCAGAATGTGTACCTGATACCTTCTCTCTATCTAGTCTAGAGTCTTTGTAGATAGAAAACCTTCATGTATAACCCTCCAGCTTGCCTTCTAAGAAGCAACAGAGTTAATACGATTTTTTCTAGGTCAGTGGTTTAACCCACTTGTGGTCAGATTTTTTTTTTTCCTGACAGAAAAAAAATTCTTGACTTCATTTTATTCTTAAACATTTTAGAACAGTCCAGAGGAAGAAGTTGAAATAAAGAAGTTGAAAGATTTGGAGAAGTCTGTGGAGAAGATAGCTGACCAACTGGAAGAGTTGAGTAAAGAGCTTACTGGAATCCAGCAGGTAACTCTCTCCGTGGACTTTGTCATTCTGCCTTCTATAAGAATTCTCTGGAGATACAAATGTGTGGTTACAAGGGCGGACTTTGTTGTCAGACTCCCTGGGTTCAGACCCTGGCTCTATCCTTTCTGTTACTGTGGGCAAGTTTGCCTTTGTCTCAGGTTCCTCATCTGTAAAAAGGGAGTAATGATGGTACCTCCCTCTTAGGGCTGTTGTGGGGATTAAATTACATAATTTGAGCCTGACATATACTAAGTGCTTTGTAAGTGTTATCAACACTGTTATTTCCAAACCCCAGCCAGCATCCATTTGTGCTCCTAGGAGAATACCTGCTGTGCTAGGATCATGTGTCTAAAATAGAATAAGTAGCTTCTCTCAGTCTAGTCAGCTATAATGTATTTGGCAAGGCAAAGAACATTGTGTTGATTCATAGAAGGTCCAAGTTGACCATGATCTTGGGGTGGGCATAGGGGTCATCCTATTCAATTCCTTATAGTATTAGAGGTGGAGTACTGAAACCAAATAAGGATGAGGAACAGCCCCAAAGCACATACTTATTTTTGATCCCTTCATTTTGTAACATTTATTGATGTATGTTTGTGTTTTAATTACAAAAGTAATACATGCTGATTGTACATAGCTTTTAAGAAAACATATGGGCACTAATATGAAAAATAATAATTACCTGTAAGACCCCCAACTCAAAGATAATCATTACTAGAAACTGGAATCTGTTTTTTCATCTTAAAAAAATTGGTATAATGTTAGACACACTTTGTTTGTAAATTGTTCCTTTATTGGTTTAAAAAATTGAACATTTTCCCATGTCATTAAAAATGATCGTACGTAACCAAATCACTTTACTGTATACCTGAAACGAACACAGTATTGTAAATCAACTATACCTAAATAAAGAAAAAAAGTTTTGACTGAAAAAAACAAGGTCATACTTTTCAAAACTTGCATAGTATTTATTTCATCATATGAATGGATCATGGTTTACCTAACCAATTCTCTATTATTCATCACCTAATGTTATTTTACCGTTATGTATAGTGCTTCCTTTTTTTTTTTTTTAACATCTTTATTGGAGTATAATTGCTTTACAGTGGTGTGCTAGTTTCTGCTTTATAACAAAGTGAATAAGCTATACATATACCCATATCCCCGTATCTCCTCCCTCCTCTGTCTCCCTCCCACCTTCCCTACCCCACCCCTCTAGGTGGTCACAAAGCACCGAGCTGATCTCCCTGTGCTATGCGGCTGCTTCCCACTAGCTATCTATTTTACATTTGGTAGTATATATAAGTCCATGCCACTTCGTCCCAGCTTACCCTTCCCCTTCCCCATGTCCTCAAGTCCATTCTCTACATCTGCATCTTTATTCCTGTCCTGCCCCTAGGTTCTTCAGAGCCATCTTTTTTTTTTTTTTTTAGATTCCATATATATATATGTTTTAGCATATGGTATTTCTTTTTCTCATTCTGACTTCACTCTGTATGACAGACTCTAGGTCCATCCAACTCACTACAAATAACTCAATTTCTTTACTTTTTATGGCTGAGTAATATTCCATTGTATATATGTGCCACATCTTCTTTATCCATTCATCTGTTGATGGACACTTAGGTTGCTTCCATGTCCTGGCTATTGTAAATAGAACTGCAGTAAATATTGTGGTACGTGACTCTTCTTGAATTCTGGTTTTCTCAGGGTATATGCCCAGCAGTGGGATTACTGGCTCCTATGGTAGTTCTATTTTTAGTATTTTAAGGAACCTCCATACTGTTCTCCATAGTGGCTGTATCAATTTACCTTCCCACCAACAGTGCAAGAAGAGGGTTCCCTTTTCTCCACCCCTCTCCCGCATTTATTGTTTGTAGATTTTTTTTTTTTTTTTTTTGCGGTATGCGGGCCTCTCACTGTTGTGGCCTCTCCCGTTGCGGAGCACAGGCTCTGGATGCGCAGGCTTAGTGGCCATGGCTCACTGGCCCAGCCACTCCCCAGCATGTGGGATCTTCCTGGACCAGGTCACGAACCCACGTCCCCTGCATCGGCAGGGGGGCGCCCAACCAC
>NW_020174042.1:1916620-1991020 GCF_003031525.2 Neophocaena asiaeorientalis asiaeorientalis | reverse complement strand
ATTTCTCTTTAACATTTTTCATCATTAGTGTGTAGGAATGCAAGAGATTTCTGTGCATTAATTTTGTATTCTGCTACCTTACCAAATTCATTGATTATCTCTAGCAGTTTTCTGGTAGCGTCTTTAGGATTTTCTATGTACGGTATCATGTCATCTCCAAACAGTGACAGCTTTACTTCTTCCTTTGCAATTTGGATTCCTTTTATTTCCTTTTCTTCTCTCATTGCTGTGGCTAAAACTTCCAAAACTATGTTTAATAAATTTTTGCTTGTCTGTAAAGGTTTTAATTTCTCCATTGAATCTGAATGAGATCCTTCCTGGGTAGAGCAATCTTGGTTGTAGGTTTTTCCCTTTCATCACTTCAAATATGTCCTGCCATTCCCTCTGGTTTGCAGAGTTTGTGCTGAAAGATCAGCTGTTAACCTTATGGGGATTCCCTTGTATGTTATTTGTTGTTTTCCCCTGCTTTTAATAGTTTTCCTTTGTGTTTAATTTTGGTAGTTTGATTAATATGTGTCTTGGCATGTTTCTCCTTGGGTTTATTCTATATGGGACTCTTTGCACTTCCTGGACTTGACTATTTCCTTTCCCATATTAGGGAGTTTTTCAACTATAATCTCTTCAAATATTTTTTCAGTCCCTTTCTTTTTCTCTTCTTCTTCTGGGACCCCTATAATTTGAATGTTGGTGCATTTTTTTAAAAAATTAATTTTTTTTTTATTTTTGGCTGTGTTGTGTGTTCGTTGCTGTGCGCGGGCT
Organism: Neophocaena asiaeorientalis asiaeorientalis; assembly: GCF_003031525.2. Classification (NCBI taxonomy): domain Eukaryota; kingdom Metazoa; phylum Chordata; class Mammalia; order Artiodactyla; family Phocoenidae; genus Neophocaena; species Neophocaena asiaeorientalis. The sequence goes on along the minus strand of NW_020174042.1, from coordinate 1,990,261 downwards.
TTCTCTAGTTGCTGCGAGCGGGGGCTACTCTTTGTTGCAGTGCGTAGGCTTCTTATGGCAGTGGCTTCTCTTGCTGCAGAGCACTGGCTCTAGGTGCACGGGCTTCAGTAGTTGTGGCACAGAGGCTCAGCAGTCGTGGCTTGTGGGCTCTAGAGCACAGACTCAGTAGTTGTGGCACACAGGCATAGTTGCTCTATGGCATGTGGCATCTTCCCCAACTAGGGCTCGAACCCATGACCCCTGCACTGGCAGGCAGATTCTTAACCACTGCACCATCAGGGAAGCCCTGTTGGTGCATTTAATATTGTCCCAGAGGTCTCTAAGCCTGTCCTCAGTTCTCTTTTTTTTTTTCTTTTTTGTGGTACGCGGGCCTCTCTCACTGTTCTGGCCTCTCCCGTTGCGGAGCACACGCTCCGTTCGCGCAGGCTCAGCAGCCATGGCTCACAGGCCCAGCTGCTCCATGGCACGTTGGATCTTCCCAGACCAGGGCACAAACCAGTGCTATTTCATTTATTGTGTTGTTCATCATTGTTTGTTTGCTGTTTAGGTCTTCTAGTCCTTGTTAAACGTTTCTTGTATTTTCTTCATCCTATTTCCAAGATTTTGGATCATCTTTACTATCATTTCTCTGAATTCTTTTTCAGGTAGACTGCCTATTTCCTCTTCATTTGTTTGGTCTGATGGGTTTTTACCTTGCTCCTTCATCTGCTGTGTGTTTCTCTGTCTTCTCATTTTGCTTAACTTACTGTGTTTGGGGTCTCCTTTTCGCAGGCTGCAGGTTCATAGTTCCCGCTGTTTTTGGTGTCTGCCCCCAGTGGCTAAGGTTGGTTCAGTGGGTTGTGTGGGCTTCCTGGGGGAGGGGACTAGTGCCTGTGTTCTGGTGGACAAGGCTGGATTTGTCTTTCTGGTGGGCAAGACCGTGTTTTGGGGTGTCTATGACCTTATTATGATTTTATGCAGACTCTCTGCTAATGGGTGGGGTTGTGTTCCTGTCTTGCTAGTTGTTTGGCATAGGTTGTTCAGCACTGTAGCTTGCTGGTCGTTGAGCGGAGTTGGGTCTTAGTGTTGAGATGGAGATCTCTGGGAGAGCTTTCACCATTTGATATTACAAGGAGCAGGGAGGTCTCTGGTGCACCAGTGTCCTGAACTTGGCTCTCCCACCTCAGAGGCAGAGGCCTGACACCCGACCGGAGCACCAAGACCCTGTCAGCCACATGGCTCAGAAGAAAAGGGAGAGAAAAAGAAAGAAAGAAAGGAAAGAAAAGAAAGTTATTAAAATAAAAAATAATTATTAAAAATTAAAAAGTAGTAAAAAAAAAAAGAGAGAGAGAAGAAAGAAAGAAGGAAAGAAAGAAAGAAGAGAGCAACCAAACCAAAAAACAAATCCACCAGTGATAACAAGCGCTAAAAGCTATACAAAAAAAAAAACAGACAGAACCCTAGGGCAAATGGTAAAAGCAAAGCTCTACAGACAAAATCACACACAGAAGCATACACATACACACTCACAAAAAGAGAAAAAGGAAAAAAATATATGTATCTATATATTTTTTTAAAAAAAAGGAAGAAGAAAGCAACCAAATCAGTAAACAAATCTACCAATGATAATAAACTCTAAATACTAAACTAAGATAAACATAAAACCAGGAACAAATTAAATGCAGACAGCAAACCCCAAGTCTACAGTTGCTCCCAAAGTCGACCACCTCAATTTTGGGATGATTCGTTGTCTATTCAGGTATTCCACAGATGCAGGTACATCTAGTTGATTGTGGAGGTTTAATCCACTGCTTCTGAGGCTGCTGAGAGAGATTTCCCTTTCTCTTCTTTGTTCGCACAGCTCCTGGGGTTCAGCTTTGGATTTGGCCCCGCCTCTGCGTGTAGGTCGCAGGAGGGCGTCTGTTCTTCGCTCAGACAGGACGGGGTTAAAGGAGAAGCTGATTAGTGGGCTCTGGCTCACTCAGGACGGGGAGAGGGAGAGGTACGGATGCGGGGTGCGCCTGCGGCATCAGAGGCCAGAGTGATGTTGCACCAGCCTGAGGCGCGCCGTGTGTTCTCCCGGGGAAGTTGTCCCTGGATCACGGGACCGTGGCAGTGGCAGGCGCACAGGCTCCCAGGAGGGGAGGTGGGGATAGTGACCTGTGCTTGCACACAGGCTTCTTGGTGGCAGCAACAGTAGCTTTAGTGTTTCATGCCCATCTCTGGGGTCCGCGCTGATAGCCGCAGCTCGCGCCTGTCTCTGGAGCTCGTTTACGCAGTGCTCTGAATCCCCTCTCCTTGCGCACCCCGAAACAACGGTCTCCTTACTCTTAGGCATGTCCAGACTTTTCCCGGACTCCCTCCCGCCTAACTGGGGCGCACTAGCCCCTTCAGGCTGTGTTCACGCAGCCAACCCCAGTCCTCTCCCTGGGATCTGACCTCCGACGCCCGAGCCTCAGCTCCCAGCCTCCGCCCACCCCGGAGGGTGAGCAGACAAGCCTCTCGGCTGCTGAGTGCTGGTCAGCACCGATCCTCTGTGCAGGAATCTCTCCGCTTTGCCCTCTGCACCCCTGTTGCTGCGCTCTCCACCGTGGCTCTGAAGCTTCCCCTCCCCACCATCCCGCATCTCCGCCAGTGAAAGGGCTTCCTAGTGTGTGGAAACCTTTCCTCCTTCACAGCTCCCTCCTTTTGTCTCTGTTTTTTCTTTTTTCTTTTGCCCTACCCAGGTACGTGGGGAGTTTCTTGCCTTTTGGGAAGTCTGAGGTTTTCTGCCAGCGTTCAGTAGGTGTTCTGTAGGAGTTGTTCCACATGTAGATGTATTTCTGATGTATTTGTGATCTCCACGTCTTACTCCTCCGCCATCTTGAAGCCATAATGCTTCTTTGAACGTCCTCGGACATAAATCTTTTTTGACCATTTCCGATTTTTTTGGTAGGATAAATTCTTTAAGTTGGAATTGCCAGCTAATATATACTACATGTTGTCAAATCTGCATCTGTAGCCTATGGCTTTTACTTCCTCAGAGATACCTGCTGTCCACCTTTTGTCACCAGCTAACTGGTCATTAGGCCAAGCATTGTGAATAAACAGACAATTTAATAAAAATAATGTAAGTGCTGCCATTTGTTAGCATACATACATCTGTGTCAGGAATTCTATTAAAGGTCTACATTATTTCTCTTTATCCTCACGGTAATAACCCTCTGGGGTGTGGGTATCATGATCTCCATTTTAAAGATGAGAACACCAAGGCACAGATAGGTAAAGAACTTGCTCAAGGTCACAAGCCAGTACAGTGCAGTCAGAATTGAAGCCCAGGCCTATCAAACTCTAAACCCTGTGCTCTTAATGTCTGCTTCTCGTGTGTGGGTATACACTGGTGACTGGGGGCTTCACCAGAGCCAGGCCTCCACAGGCATTTGTGACCCCAGTGGACCATGTAAGATAGACCATGTAATGGCCTGCAGCCTACTACAGTGCTTGGGGTGGCCCAGGGCCAGCTTTTCTGTTTTTCCTAAGAGGTGAAGTTGCGGGCCTGAGGTCTGGCCCAGCCTGTTGGGGAATGTGGACTCAGGGTGTGGCTGCTTCATCAGTGCCTTGGCTTGGAGTTTTCCATCAGCCTCAAGGAACCTTTGCAATAATGCATCATTCCTCCACAGGGTTTTCTGGCCAAGGATTTGCAAGCTGAAGCTCTCTGCAAACTCGACAGGAGAGTAAAAGCCACAATCGAGCAGTTTATGAAGATCTTGGAAGAGATTGACTCGCTAGTAAGTAAATATTCAGCTGAGAAGAACTAGTTTCCTTTGACTATTTTTCAGTCAGTTTCACTCTTTCAGTATTGCACTCACTGCCTGAGGGTATTGAGCACCTATCGCGTACCAGACACTGCTAGGTCTTTGGTGAATACACAGAAAGGTAAGATGGTTCCTGATTTCTCCTGTCCCACCAACATAGGGCTTTTGTCATATTATTTATGTATTTATTTATTTATTTTGGCCACGGCATGCGGGATCTTAGTTCCCCGATCAGGGATTGAACCCATGCCCCTGCATTAGGAGTGCAGAATCTTAACCACTGGACTGCCAGGGAAGTCCCTGTTATTTTTATTTATGTATGCCAATAGCATCTAATCCTCAGGAAGCTGGGATGGTCCATGATCTCATGGTTAGAGAAACACAGGGCTTAACTTTCGTAACACACGTGTCTGACATTTCACTGAGCTCATTAACTGTACAGAATTCAGTCAGACCCAGCTCCTGTGAGGCTGTTGGGAATCATCGATGCCACGCTCCCTCTTAGAGATGACACAGTAATGATATCTCTAGCCTAAACTACTCTGCTTGGGATTCTTGGGGGGAGGTGGTAAAGAAGAAGCAGAAAAGCACTGTGCTTTTCCTGCCACCCTGAGCTCATGGTCCAGCCAGGACACGGTATCCATGCACAGGAAACAGTAAGAGGACAAAGTCCATGTTATAGATCTATGGCCCCAACACCAAGAACAAAGGGAGCTTGTATAGGGGTGAGAGCCATGGGAAGGGCCATGTAGGGTACAGATCCAGGGAAGTGATTCCTGAAAATGCATGTCATTCACATTAGTGACCTGTGGCCTGTTCGGTATACGGTAGGTATTTCTGACGTGTTATGTCATTTTCACTGAGGATTATTTATACGTCAACTTATACTTCCGTAGGTTCTGCCAGAAAATTTCAAAGACAGTCGAATGAAAAGGAAGGGTTTGGTGAAAAAGATTCAGGTGGGTTGTGTGGTAGGGCATCACAAAGTGTAATGTGTTGGTGCATGTATCTGTTCAAAGTCGGGTAGAGTACAAGTGTGGTGTGGCCTCTCTTTGGTTGTTATATCTCAGCATGAACCCAGAACCTAAGAGAAGAGCTCCTTTTATGTCCCTGTAATTAAATTTGGATTTAAACTAATTGAGAAGGAAGATGGCTGGGGAGCAGATAGGGCTGACATGTTATACTGATCCGATGGACAGGACCCCCTGAAATCGTGCAGTTGCAGTGGCCTGGCTTCCTGTCCTCAGCACCCTTTGGGGGTTGTTGGCATAGAGCACTGTCAGAAGCCCTGGTCCTGTGCTTCCTCTACCTCCCCCTCCTTCCTCTGGAGCCCAGGCCATCCCTGCACACCTGTTTCAGCCTGAGTCAGTCGCCCAGGGGTTCCCCAGAGTGGCTGGGCAAAGAGCCTTTTGCAGGTGGGGCTGGCAGGGGTGCCTGGCCCCAAATGGGCCCTTACTGCTCTGCATTTACCTTGTAGGCGTTCCTAGCTGCATGTGATACAGTGGAGCAGAGCATCTGCCAGGAGATGGAGCGACTGCAGGCCACAAACTTGGCCTTGGCTGACTGAGGTGAGGTGGAGAAGGTTGTGCTGCCTTGAAGAACAGCTCCACCAGCTCTGCACTCTCTGGAACAGAAGTTACGTGCTTTCCCCGGGGCTGCTGGGGACAACTGGCTGATTGCAAGTTTTCCTTCTCTTATACCTGCTCTCAGTGAACACTTGTCTGTGCAATCTTAGCGCACCTGTCAGTTTCTTATTCCGTTTGTGTATATCTGTGCTGTCCAGCAGCTCACCTTGTCTGGAGAGGGCCTCCTCTGCCCAAGTCTTCCCAGCTTTTTTGACCTTTGGCTGCTTTCTTTGGGCTGGTGAGAGCTCTCATTTGTCCTGGGGTAGTTCTGGGTTTATCAGCTATCCTGTCTTCAGATACATGAGGCCTTTTTGCCCTTATGATCCTATAGTCCCATCTGTGTAAACCAGAATCACCAGGAGGCTACATCTGGTCAGGAATGTTAGGAATGGCTGAGAACAGGTGTTTGGCACACAGGTAGTCCAAGTATCCCTCATTGTGACCTAATTCTGGAACAGCTGACTGGGTTGTGGGTTCATAGACCCTGTCTTCACCCCCCAGTGACCCTGACCAGTCACAGGCCGTGAGGTCTCAGGGGGCAGCTCCTGGACTGGGGCCTGTGGTTGATCCATGGGCTTCCTTGTCCCCAAGCAGATCTCTAGGAGGTTACAGCCCAGAGTTGACTAAGTCTCTGCTCGAAACCGGGTCACAACCATGGCTTAGGAGGGGCAGAGAAGAGAGACAGAGTGAATAATAAAGCAGGCAGGTAGTGAGGGCCACCATAAACTTCTCAGGAGTTCCTTCAAAGGCATTTCTGTTAACCGTACCCTTCTGAGATCTACATGTCCTTCGAGTTCTTCGAGGCTGTTTTTGTCTGTTTTGTGGCCTTTTTCCCCTTCATTGTTATTTAAAAAATAAAACAGTTTCTATATACGTCAGCAAGCAGAAGAGTGTTTAGACTTTTTTTTCCTTTTGGTAGATGAAGTATGGGAAGCAAAAGCCTTCTGAGGTTCTAGTCTAGTTATGTTATAAAGTTGAGAGTGGCCTTGTGTGCTGGAATGCTTAAACAGGTCAGCGGCCATCACCCCATTTTTTCACACAGTGCCCAGGAGACAGGCTTCCAACAGGCCACTCTGAGGTCAACCTTCTTTGGCACAGAGGGAGTCTGTGAAGTCCCAGGCATTTAGGGCTGCGTGGGTGGGACTGGGACAAGGTGGTGGTTAGGGGTGGACAAGTGGACGAGGCTCGGGGCCCGGTCCGCCCACCCCCAGCTTTAATCAGAGCAGTCCAGTATTTCTCTGTTTCTAGGTAGTAGCTGTGTGGCCTTGAGCCCCAGCACGTTCCTGTGTGCCAGATACCACTCTAAGTTCTTGAGGTGTATTGGTCATTTAATCCTCACACAATCTAGGAGGTAGACAGATACTATCCCTGTTTTATAGATGAGCTCAGGTAATTTGCTCACGATCACAGAGTAAGTGACAAAGCCAGGACACAAACTGGGTAGCTTGCGTCCGAGCCCAAGTCCTTAATCTCTGCCAGTTTGCCTCCCAACTAACATGGGGTTGCTCACACCCTCTCATTTTCTCTTTTTCTTCTATTTATCTCCCATGTTGGCCTCTGCATCTACCCTCTGGCCCTCTCCAGTTCATTCTCCACAGAGCAGCTGAGTGATCATGAAGTACACAAATTACCACGTCAGTCCCCTGCTTAAAAACCTCAGAGGCCAAGGTCCGTACCCTGCTCCCTTCTCATCTCGGGCCACTCTCCTGTTGGTTCTCTGCTGTCAGCCACTCTGGTCTAGTTCAGGCCCTCGGGTGCTCTGTGCCCTCTCCTGCCCTGGGGTCTTTGCAGACGCTGTTCCTCTGCTTGGACAGCTCCACGCCATCCTTCCCCTTCCCCTACCCCTGTCCTAGGCGACTCCTGTTCATGCTTCAGAACATAAACGTCTCTTCATGGAGAAACCTCACCTACTACTGTCTGAGAACATCAAGCCTCCAGGTGATATCCTCTCACAGTTTGTCATGACTTTTTACGATAAACAGCATTTATCATGGTCTATGATGATTTATTTGTGGGATTATTTGATTAATATTTGCCTTTATGATAGACTGTGAGTTCCTTGGGTTAAGGAGCTTCTTTGTCTTGTTAACAGTGTATTTCAAGCAGATTGTCTGGTTTATATTAGATGCTCAATAAATATTTGGAGAATGAATGAATGTTGACCGCACACATTAATAGTGAAATTTCCACTGCTGCACTCACCCACTGAAGCTCCGTCAGCACTGGGATTTATAGCATCCCTAGCCATTGTCTTATTTAAGGGTGGGCTGCCCAGCAGATGTGCAGGGTAGTAACACGGCCCACTCACATAGATCTGCACATCTACAGGGCATCTCTGCCTATGGACAGGGAAAGAGTACACATAAGTTGACCACTTGCCCATAACATGATCAGTCCTGCCGCAGGGGAACAAATGGGGCTCTGTGATCCCACAAACATCCTTCAGCCTCACAGAGTTGGAAGAATTCTCCCACACATTTTCTGTTCAGTCAATTATTTCTGCTTATCCTTCGAGGCACAGCTTAAAGTTTATCCCCTCAGGCTTCCCTGGTGGCACAATGGTTGAGAGTCCGCCTGCTGATGCAGGGGATGTAGGTTTGTGCCCCGGTCCAGGAAGATCCCACATACCGCAGAGCGGCTGGGCCCATGAGCCATGGCCACTGAGCCTGCGCGTCTGGAGCCTGTGCTCTGCAATGGGAGAGGCCACAACAGTGAGAGGCCCACGTACCGCAAAAAAAAAAAAAAAAAAAAGTTTATCCCCTCTGAGAAGCCCTTCATCATCTGGTAGTCAGGACTCTTAGTTGAAAACACCACAAACCTATTCCAGAGAGATTGTTGAAATAGAAAATTTGTTGGTAGGATGTTATCTCATGTAACTTTGGGAAGTTCAAGGGCAGTTGGGCTCCAGGAACACAAATGCTGCCTGAAATTTCTGTCTGTATCTCATTGCATGTCACTACCAGAGAGGAAGTGCCTCTGTTTCCTTTCTTTTCTTTTCTTTTCTTTTCTTCTCTTCTCTTTTCTCTCCTTCCTTCCTTCCTTCCTTCCTTCCTTCATCTGTATTGGAGTATAATTGTTTTACATTGGTGTGTGTCTTCTTATTTCTGATTTGAAAAATCTGGAGAATAATCTTCTGGCCAATCAGCAGTGGCCATGCCAGCAGGGTCACGTGCCATAGACAGACCTTTGGGGCCCACACTTACATTTCAGGGTGGTTCCCAGAGACAGGGCCACAGTTTCCATATCTGTAAAGTAGGGAATTAGGTCTTTCTTTCTGTGTGGTGTTCTGGCACATTGCTCAGGCTTAACCTTTGTGATTCCTCATCATGTGAGTGGAAGCCTGGGAGGGGAGGGTCACTGAGGAGAAGCTTGGCTGAGCTCTGCCACTTGGGTCTAAGAGGGGCTTCCCACTTAGGGCAGAGACTTAGATGTCACCAATATCCACTCTTCCTACACTAAGTGAACTACTAATTTGCAGCTTAATACGTGGCCAACCAGATAAAATAATATTTCCCAGTCTTTTTGCACTAGCATGGCCAAGAGACTACATTTTAGCCACTGGGTTGTGTGTACATCTTAGGGAAGCATCGTCAGGTGCAGTAGAGTGCCCCTTCCCCGTCTCTGTGGGCTGAGTGTAGACATGATGGTTGGAATTAAAGCTGCTATTTGGACACTGGGGTGGAAACTGATAAGGATAGCAGAGTATAATATAAAAGGAACATGAAGTTAGCATACTACATAGGTCTGTGTGTGAGAGAAATTAACTTCTATCTGTTTAAGCCACTGTTATTTCGGCTTTTTGGTCTCTCACAGCCAGACTTAATCCTATACCAACCCTATGCAGGTGGGAAACAAGTTTCTATTGTCAATAGCCATAGAAGGGCCTTACAGGTGACCTTGCAGTCCCTGCTACCTGCAGACCTATCAGCAACAGTTCCTGCCCAGGTTCCCATTTCAGTGGTCCAGGGAATGCTGGTTCCTGTCCTCCCTGCCCCCACTTTCCTCCCAGTGTGTGTTTTCCCACCGAGCATTTCCTGCTCCAGCTGCCTGCCCTGGAGCAGGAATCTGAGTCTGTGTGACCCTGCTGCCGCCTGCCAGGCCCCTCTCCACGCTCTTCTGCCCACCACCTCCACCACTACCAAAAGGCTCCTCCTGTAAGCTTTGGCCAAGAGCGGTATCTGACATATACCACAGGCTGGGATCTCTGTCTATGGTGGGATTTCCCAATGCTACGTGTCCCTGTGGGCCATTGTGTGAGTGCCTGTGAGCTGTGTGTGTCCAATGTCAACATATTTAACAACCAGTCAGAATGGACGTTGACCAAAAGAGCAGAGCAGGGTCTGGAATTGATCCTGCTATGGTGGCCAGGGTGCAGGGGGACACTTAAGGGCTTGGGGCAGCACCTGTTGTCAACAATTACAGACCTGGTTCAGTATTGTAATAAGCAGTCAGATGTACGATGAATACCACCTGAGTATCAGCCATGATAGTGTCGACATGTGGCGGGGGCGGTCTGTGTGTGTGTGTGTGTGTGTGTGTGTGTGTGAGTGAGATTTGGGGTGCTGGTACAGCCCAGGGAGAAAACTATGAGGGGTGTGGGACCCTCCCAAAGGCTGTTCGAAGCTGGGCCTTGCAGTGGCAGAGGGTACAGATTTCACTTAGGTTCTTGACCTCAGTGACAGGCCAGGCTGGGGCACACAGGAGCACTGCATAGAGCCCTGGGGACAGGGACTGACTCTCAGAGTCGTGACCCCCTCGAGAAGGCAGAAGATGCCTGGGACCTCTAGGGGAACATGTGACAGGGTTGAGGAGCATCAGAGTGATGGAGAGGACATCAGATTCAGAGTAGGGAGGACAGCAAAATTCCCCCCCTATGCCAGCCTCCTCCCCAGGATCCCCACAGACACTGACCTGCTTGGCCAGGTTGTGCTGAATCTTTTATTTCATGTCACATCCTCTCCATGCCCACCACGGTTCTCCAGCCTGAAGCTTCATGGCTCAAGGGGCTCCTGTGGGGTTAGCATTTGCCATCGTTCATGATCTGGATGTCCTGTCTTTTTTCTAGGATCACAGCAGACAAGGATGAGGCCACCTCCTCAGGAACCGTAATGTACCCTTCAGGAACCCTGGTCCAGTCCAGACCCCCTGCTGAGCTCTGCCCACCCACCCAATGTACAGTGCTGGGGAGGCCCCAGGGCTCCCTGGGCATATCCTTCTACAGCTTTTCCCTCTGTACACCCTCCCCTGGGGCGGTTTCAGCTTCCTGGGCTTTCAACCAACCTCTGCATGCTGTTGGCCACAAATCTGTCTCTGGCCTGGACCTCTGTCTTAGACTCCAGGCCTTTTCATGTGATTGTCCATTGTACATCGCCGCTGGGTTGTCCCAGAGGCTCCACTGTCCACGAACATCATCACTTCACAAACCTGCCACGCACACCCTGCCCCCGCCACATGACACCACCAGCCACCCAAGCCTACAAGTTAGAAACCAGCATGTTGCTCTTGCTTCCTTCCTGCCTGTCAACCCCTCACATCCAATCTCACAGCTTGTCGATTCTACACCCAATGTAACCATGAGCCTTTAATTATCATGATCGTTTTCCAAGTTAGGACACTGTCCATCTGTCTAGAGTATTGCAGCTTCCAAAGACTTTCTTCTCTTCTGTGTTCTCACTTAGCTCTGGCCGGCTCAAGGTCTTATGAATGAAGAAATGAGACCAAATAGGAGATCCGATGTACCAAGGTCATGTTCTGGCCCTGCTTGCTCTAGACTCATTTCTTGCCTCTCTCCCATTCTCCTTTAAATGAGAATGTACTCCACCATACCCACCTTCTTATATTGCCTCGAATATAAACTTTGTTTCCCTTCTAGATCTTTGCAAACTCATTTCTCTACTTGGAATTACCTTCCCTTGTTTCTTCTTTTTCCTACCTAGTTTCTACTTATCCCTCAGGGCTGAGCTGAGGTGTCACCTCCCCTGGGAAGTCTTCCCTGCCTTGTCCTTGCCTGGTACCCACAGTACCCTGTGTGCCCCCATCTGGGCCTTTAGCATTCTGTGCTGCTGTTGGCTGACCTTCAGCTTGGCTTCCCCCTTAGACTGACTGTTTGCCCCAGGAGCCGGTAATGCTGTCTAGCTTATTATGCCCTGTTGTATCCCCAGTGCCTGGCACACAGTAGGTGTTCAATAAATAATTGTTGGCTGGAGGAATAAATGAACAAATAAGGTCACCTAGTCAGTCGGGGGCAGAACAAGGAAAAGAGCCCAGAGTTTCTACCCTAACCCCGAACCCCCAACCAGTGGGGCTTTCTGCTTAGAACCATGTGCCTTCTTTTGATTTATACTTGCACTCACTCTGTTATGGGCAAATGTTGGAGGACTCCTCCCAGGCCAATGTGAGTGAAGGAAGAAGCAGGTCAAGTCCTGCTCCTTTCAGACTCATATGCACCACAGATGGGGCCCACCCAAGCCAGCCAAGGGGAAGGTGGGGGGGTGGACTTACATGCGAGCCAAGCAGAGCTTGCATTCACTGTCATACGTGACCCCGTCAGTGCCACAAACCGGGTCATATATCTAGGGGCAGACTGGAGATTCTGCCATGTGCTCACAGATGGGCTGTGGAAGAGGAAGGAGGAGGCGCTCAGGGATTCGGAGGCAGAGAGGAGGGAACTGGGGCTCTGCTTGCAGCCAGGCGGGGATCTCCACGGAGGAGCCAGATTCAAGAAGGCCCCAGCGTGGGTCCAAAGAGCATGAAACCAACCACTCAGGGCCCTTTGGCACGTTTGCTTATGTGTGTGTACATGATCGTGGACCGTGGGTGTGTACGTAAGTGTGTACCTATATCTGCTGAGCCCAAGTATGCGGGCATCCAGGTGAGTGCCTGTCTTTATGGGCTCACACACGCCTCACGGGGTCTAATAGAACCCTGCTGCTGGTCCTATTGAGGACCCTGGGAGACGGAACCACCCATCATTCCTAGGAGGCCCCGCCTCCCTGGGGGCTCCTGAACTCACCCTGGCCCGCATGACCTATCAGGCCCCTAGTATGAGAAGGCTGGAGAAATGGGACTTAATTGAAGCTCAGTCTGAAAGGGTTTCAAGCCAGCCCTGAGGTCAGGGTCAGAATTGGGTCAGGACTAGGATTGGGGTCTGGGGTAGGGATATGGTGAGGGGGGCAGTGCCCTGCAGCAGTGAAGGCCCCAGGCCTGAGAGACCTGAACTCTGCACTGATTAGCCGTGAATCTTTGGCGAAGCAGGTGGGCCTGCTCAGCCTGGAAGGGCTAACCTGGGGAGCATGCAGGCTCAGGAGGCCACCCTGGCCACTGCGGAGCCATTGAAGTTGTATGAGCAGGAGTGTAAAGAAGAAGAACCCCGGTTTCCCAGCATGGATGAGAGGGCTCCCCTCTGCAGAAGGAAGGCCAGATCAGCAGCCCTGAGGCCAGAACTGCAAGCAGCTGCCTTAGCATTCTTGAGAAAATGAACTTTGCTGCCGACACTGGCACTTCTGAAAGGCAAAGAAGCAAGAATTAGGTGATACTGGCTCTAGGCCCCAGGTCCAGGGGCCTGAGGACAGCTTCTTTGGGGCATCTGTCCGGCCACCACCCAATCTGGAATTCCTCAAGGAAAGGTAGTGAGTCACCAGAGAGGGGCTCCCAGAAAGCTCATGTGACCTTGTATTATAAGAACTGAGACAGAAAGTCTAGAATTAGGGAGATCGAAGTCCAGCCTGTTCATTATTAGTTAGATCCCACTGGGATTGTTATGTTCCATATAATAGCAATGAAAATAATTCAGTTACTGTGTACCAGGCCATGACAACATGTGATCTTGACTGCTATTCACAGCTTTCTCAAGCCTGTGTAACAGGCAGGAGAGGAAGCAGTGGTCTGCGACCCCCAGAGGCACTCATTTCCTCAGCTGCCAGGAGTATTGGCTGCTCACGGCAGAGTCCTTTCCTGGGAATTACCCTCAGAGAATGGAGTTGCCTTGCCCAAGGTCGCATTCCCTACCCAGAAACAGCTCACATCCAATGTCAGGGTGATGTGGGTACAACGGTCTGAACTCCTCCTCTCTACTCAGAATGATGCTAATGGGCCATCCCAGCTCTACTACATCAGTCAACATCCCTCATCCCTCATAGGTGTTACCCTGTGAGCACTCCCCAGAGTCTGCTTCCTGGGAAACCTGACCAACTTATGAAAGAGGCTCACAGGTAAAGCAACACAGTTTGTTAAGGGCAGAGCTTGGATTTGTACATGGATCTGTCACTCCACACACGCAGTCATGCCCCATGGCCCCTTGAGTTCTGGACGAACTTCTTACAGGACATGAGCAAATTGTCATGTGACTGGGGAGTGTGACAGGTGGATGAGGGAACGGGACCTGTATTTAAGACCACAGGTGTAAGAAAAGGTATCCACGTAAATTGAAGGCTGCTTCCTGAAGTCTCTGAAGGGCTGTCATGGGGCCATGGGAGAGATGAGCTATTCTCAGCCTCACAGGGCAGAGCTCATCTGCATGAGGAGGCTGCAAAGAAGCAGGTGTGGGTTCCAGAATTTTCTCTCAGTGGGAGCTATGCCTTAATGAAGGAGGCTGTCTCCAGAAGTGGAGAGCTCTCTATCCCTAGAGGTGGGCGAGGCGCTGTGGTTTTAGCTTTTCCTGGAGATGCTATTACAAGAGATTTCCAAGGCAGAAAGGAAGAAGGGAACCAAAACTGACCTCTGATGCACTGTTGAAGTGTCAACATGCAAATCTACCCTTGTAACCACACTGCTCAAAACCCTTCCATGTCATAATCACCCAAACTGGAAATTATCCAAATATCCATCAACAGGCGAATGGATAAACTGTGATACACACGTACAGTACAATACAACTCAACAATAAAAAGCCAATAGGGCTCCCCTGATGGTGCAGTGGTTAAGAATCAGCCTGCCAGTGCAGGGGACACCGGTTCGAGCCCTGGTCCGGGAAGATCCCACATGCTGTGGAGCATCTAAGCCCGTGCGCCACAACTACTGAGCCTGTGCTCTAGAGCCTGCGAGCCACAACTACTGAAGCCTGCATGCCTAGAGCCCGTGCTCCACAACAAGAGAAGGCACCACAGCGAGAAGCCCGCGCACGGCAACAAAGAGTAGCCCCCGCTCGCTGCAACTAGAGAAAGCCCACGTGCAGCAACAAAGACCCAACGAAGCCATAAATTAATTAATTAATTAATTAATTAAACCCCAACAATCCAGTAACTGATAACATGCAACACCATGGCTGAATCTCAAAAACACGCCTAAGAAGCCAGACACAAAAGACTCCACACTGTATGGTTTCATCTGTGTGACATTCTAGAGTAGGCAAACTAATGTATGGTGGAAAAAAGAGCTGTGGTTACCTCTGGGGCAGGGGTGGGGTAGGGGCAGGGATTGACTGACATGAAGGAAATTTCTGGAGTGATGGAACTGTTCTGTATCTTGGTAAGGGTCTGGGTTACACAGGTATATGCCTCATCAAAACTCATTGAATAGGGGCTTCCCTGGTGGCGCAGTGGTTGAGAGTCTGCCTGCCGATGCAGGGGACACGGGTTCGTGCCCTGGTCCGGGAAGATCCCACATGCCGCAGAGTGGCTGGGCCTGTGAGCCATGGCCGCTGAGCCTGCGCGTCCGGAGCCTGCGCTCCGCAAAAGCGGGGGGGCCACAGCAGTGAGAGGCCCGCGTACTGCAAAAAAAAAAACAAACCTCATTGAATAGGATTCATTGAGTGATAAGACTTGTACCTTTCATGGTGCATAATTGTTAGCAGGGGAGAAAAAGCATTAAAAAAAAAAAATAAAGCCCCTCCAAGGCTCCCTATCGTGACCACTAAGCCTCTTCATCTTACGTTTAGGGCACCGCGTGAGCTGACCCCAAACTTCCCCTGGGCTCACTTCCTCATACACCTCCCCATGCCCCTATGCCCCCGCCGTTCCTCTCTGCTCACTCTTCTGGAACAAGCTCTGTGTTGGCTTATGCTGGTCCCTCTGCCTGAAATGTCCTTATTCTCCTTCTCCTCCTATTGACTCAGACCCTCCTTTCAAGACACAGACCACCTCCCAGTGAAGTATTCCCTGATATCCCCCAGGGCTTCCTGAGCAGGCCTGGACTTAGGCTTCTGTTTTAGTCCGTTTGGGCTGCTATAACAAAAATAGCATAAACTGGGTGGCTTATCAACAAACGTTTATTACTCATACTTTTGGAGACTGGAAGTCTAAGGTCATGGTGCCGGCAAACTTGGTGTCTGGCAAGAACACTCTTCCTGGTTAGTAGTTGGTGCCTTCTCACTGTGTCCTCACGTGGTGAAAGGGTGAAGGAGCTCTCTGGGGCCTCGTTTATAAGGGCACCAATCCCATTCATGTGGACTCTGGCTTCATGACCTAATCACACCCCAAAGGTCCCACCACCCAATACTATCACCTTGGGAGTTAGAATCTCAACATATGAATTTGGGGGGCCACAAACCCCTAGACCCTAGTAGCTTCTTTCACACCACCATGTGCTCACCCACTCACCGGGTCACTCTTGCTGGACCTGAGTGCCTTGGGGTTCCTTTGTCTCTGCCTCTATGTGGCAATGCCCTTCACACAGTGAGTGTCCAGGATTTGACCACTAATGTGCATTGTGGGGGAGAAGTTCAGAACCCTGTGGTGTCAGAGTTTCTTCCTGGATGATGTGGGAAGTTGCATTTACCCCCAGACTGCCCTTGACCTTGGCCCAGTGTGCCCCTTCCTCACACAGCCCAGGCAGGAATCTGCAATGGGCAAAAGGACTCTCTTTAGGGCAGCCTCTTCAGTGTTCCCAACAAGAGAGCTGCTGATGGAATGGATGCCAGGCTGGGAGTAAGCAGGCTGTGCCAGGCCAGAGTCTGCAGACCCATTCTCTATTGTGTCAGATCCTAGTCTATGTCCCCAGCTGGGGAAATGGGTTTGAGACTGGCCATGAGGCCAATGTCCCTGGGGTCCTGCTGGGCTTTGCTCTGTAACATCATGACTTTGTCCAGGTGTGTCCTAAATAGTCTCCCTGCTTCCCCTTTTAGTCTGTTCTCAACTTAGCAACCAGAGCAAACCTTTTAACACATAACTCTGCTCATTACACTTCAGTGTCTCCCATTTCACTCAAAGGAAAAGCCATGCCCTCACATTGACCTCCAATGCCTTACCCAATATAGTTCCCAGTTGCCTGTATCATCTCTTCTCCTATCTCTCTGCACCCTGCACCTCACTTTCTTCTAGCCCCGCTGGCCTCCTTGCCGTACCTCAAACGCTCCAGACATGCCCTACCTCAGGGCTTTTGCACTGCCTGTTCCCTCTGCCTGGAACCCACTTCTCTTAGATACCCCCATGGCTCACTCCTCTGCCTCCTTCAAGCTTTGCTCAAACATCAGCCTCTCAGAGAGAACTCCTCTGATTTAACATTGCAACCCTCTCTCAATCCCCATCACCCTGCCCGGTATTTTTTTCCTTAGGCTTTATCACCTTCTAACATACTGTTTAACATACATTGCACCTATCTTGTTTATTGTCGGTTCCCCTCCCTCAAACCCCACTGGATTTAAAGACCTATCAGGACAGTTCTTTTTCTGGTGTGCTCACTTATAAGTTCTAAGGGCTCAGAACAATGCCTGATATCCAGCAGGTGCAAGACTGCAGAGGCGCCCTAGGCCCTGAGCAGGCCCCACTCCTGCGGGCATGTGTGTAGCCCAGGGCGAGGGCTCCCTTGTGCTCACAAGGCTGCTCTCAGCCCCACAACCACAGCCTGTCAGAGCAGATGGGAGCTCAGAGGACCCAGGCCAAGCTTTCTTCAGCACCCACCACCCTACAGCCACCAGACTTGCCTATCTCCCCAGAGATAAGACTTCTCCCTTCTGCCTCCCCGATCTCTAGCCCAGTAGTTGCTCAGTGCAGCTTTGAACTAGAACAACCTCCTACTTTATAGCCGGAGAAAGAGTCCCCAAGAGGGGAGGGGACTTTTGCAATTCTGGGACAGAGTTAGAATTTGAACCCAGGTTTCTTTTCTCCTAGCCCAGTGTGCAGAAAGAAGGTATATGCAGAAAACCAAGGCCTTAGAGGGTGCTCCAGGCCCTGCCTCTGCTCCACGCAAGCTCACCTACCAACACCAAGCCAGAGAATCCAGGCTCTGCCTACTCACCCCTGTCCACAAGGAAGAGGGCAGCCAAGGCCAGGGTGACCACCCACAGGCGGACAGCCATGCTGATCCTGGGCTGACGTGGCCTGAGTGAGCTGGGGCCTGGGCCAGGGATGATAGAGGCTTTATAGTGCTGATCCCCACCCTTATCTTACCTGAGGCCAGATGGAGAGGCCGGAGGTGTTACCTATCTGCACCTTGGCATCTAGAAAGGGTTTGTTCTCTGCAGAGACGCTGAGCTTGTGGCGGCCTGGGGCGGGGGCTGGGGCTATGGCCAGCAGATTTTGGAAGTGAGAAAAAGTTTGGACAACTTGCAAAGCTGACTCCAGACTGAGGGCTGAAGGAAGAGGCAGAGGGAAACAAGTAGAAAGAGGAAGACAGGGGCTTCCCTGGTGGCGCAGTGGTTAAGAATCCGGCCTGCCAATGCAGGGAACACGGGTTTGAGCCCTGGTTGGGGAAGATCCCATGTGCCACGAAGCAACTAAGCCCATGCGCCACAACTACTGAGCCTGCGCTCTAGAGACCACGTGCCACAACTACTGAAGCCTGTGCTCCTAGAGCCTGTGCTCAGCAACCAGAGAAGCCACTGCAATGAGATGCCTGCGCACTGCAACAAAGAGTAGCCCCCGCTCACCGCAACTAGAGAGAAAGCCTGTGCACAGCAACGAAGACCCAACACAGGCAAAAATAAATAAATAAAATAAATAAATTTATATTAAAAAAAGAGGAAAATAAAGAGAGACTAATTCAGAGAGACTGAGACAGAGATATCAAAAAGAAAACAAAAAAGCAGCAATTGGAAGGTGGTTAGAGGCAGAGAAAAGGGTCTGGAGTCATGGGTTTCTTTGGCCAGTGCTGACACTAACCAACTTCGTGAGCTCAGAAAAGCCGCTTTTGTTAAACTGGACCTCAGTTTACCCACCATAAAATGGGGAAGATAATTCTGGCTCTGTCTTCCTCCTAGGGCTGCTGTGAAGACGAGAGGTGGTGATAGCAGATGGGAAAACACTTTGCAGAGTATGAAATAAGGTATAAATATAAATTATTCTTTTTATTTATTTTTATTTCTTTTTTTGCACCATGAAGAGGGTGCAACTGACAGAGGAAAAAAAAGTAAAATAAAACATATTGTAAGGAAGACGCCCTCATGCTTTGCATGTAGTCTATGTCCTTTTACATTGGGTTAAATACAGATAAGATTCTGTTCAGGAAAAATCAATATCTAGGGGACTTCCTTGGTGGCGCAGTGTTTTAGAATCCGCCTGCCAATGTAGGGGACACGGGTTCGAGCCCTGGTGCAGGAATATCCCACATGCTGCAGAGCAACTAAGCCCGTGAGCCACAACTACTGAAGCCTGCCTACCTAGAGCCCGTGCTCCACAACAAGAGAAGCCCCCGCTCGCCTCAACTGAGAAAAGCCCACGCACAGCAACGAAGACCCAACACACCCAAAATTAATTAATTAATTTTAAAATAAGAATTTAAAAAAGAAAAATCAGTATCTAAAACTTCCCCTTACTTATACAGGTATATGACTAAGATATTTGGTTATCTGTTTTCAAAGAATTTTTTTTTAATTAATTAATTTATTTTTGGCTGCATTTGCTGCGCACAGGCCCTCTCTAGCTGCGGCAGGCGGGAGCTGCTCTTTGCTGCCGTGCGCGGGCCTCTCACTGCGGCGGCCTCTCCCGTTGCGGAGCACAGGCTCCAGGCGCGCAGGCCTCAGGAGCCGTGGCCCGCGGGCCCAGGAGCTGTGGCTCGTGGGCTCCAGAGCGCAAGCCCAGCAGTTGTAGCGCATGGGCCCAGCCGCTCCGCAGCACGTGAGATCCTCCCGGACCAGGGCCAGAACCCCTGTGTCCTGCATTGGCAGGCTGATTCGCAACCACTGCACCACCAGGGAAGCCCCAAAGAATTTCTGATTATAAAGAGAATAACAAAATTTTATTTACATATGCATTTCTCTAATTCATTTAGATCCGTGATTTTCAGCTCCATCTGCAGATAAATTTCCCTGGGGAGAACTTTAAACTACAGATGCTGAGCCCTACTCTGAAATATTTGAATCAGTGTTTTGTTTTTTTAAAAAAAACCTTTTTACTTTGAATGATTTCAAGCCTACGAATAGGTTGTAAAAATAGTTAAATGAATTAATGGGAAGGATTATTGTTCAAGAATAGCCCCTTTGGGGGCCACAGGCAGCCAGACAATCACCCTCACAGGCTGATAGAAGCCTGGGATCTACAGCCAAGCCCACCTGAGGTCCATAACTCAGCGTTGAGATCCTCCTGCCCCATCTCAGGAATGCCTCTGAGGTGGAAGGACAGGTGGCAGATGTCCTTCCATTGCCCAGCTGGGCAAAGCAAATATTTAACCATGACTTCCTGTCCTAAGGTAAGAATGCCATCTCATAAAGGAAGGGGAATTTTAAAGGTCATCTAGGTTCTCTCTCCTCTTCCACTCAGACCTTCCTACAGCAGCCCCACCAAGAATTCATTCATCCTCCAGTGATGGGGAGACGTTTCATTGTTGGATGGGTTTTTCTTAAGGTTTGATTTCTTTTAATATTTTTAGTGAGGTATAGATGATGTAGAATGTTATATAAGTTTCAGGTGTACGACATAGTGATTCACAATTTTTAAAGTCTATACTCCACTTATAATTATTATAAAATGTTGGCTATATTCTCTGTGCTGTACAATATATCCCTGTAGCCTATTTATTTTATCCACAGTAGTTTGTACCTCTTAATCCCCTACCTGTATCATGCCACTCCCTTCCCTCTCCCCACTGGTAACCACTAGTTTGTTCTCTATATCTGTGAGTCAGTTTCTGTTTTGTTATGTTCATTAGTTTGTTTTATTTTTTAGATTCCACATATAAGTGATACAACAGAGTATTTGTCTTCATTGTTGGATGGTTTTGAATGGAGCCCTTCCTCACACAAGAGATCTGCTTCCCTGTCTAGCCTCCTGTACCTGCATGAACCCCAGATGAGCACCTCCAGGCTGAGCAGGTCCAGCCCCTTGCCTGCCCCCACCCTTGCTTTTGTTTTTTTTGGCTGCATGGCATGCGGGATCCTAGTTCCCCAACCAGGATCGAACGAGTGCCCCCTGCAGTGGAAGCGTGGAGTCTCAACCACTGGACCACAAGGGAAGTCCCCCGACCCTTGCATATGATGAAGCTCCTGGGTCTCTCAGCATTTCTCACCTGGTCCCCAGGTCTGTCTGCCAGTGTCCCAGGTTAGAGTGAGAAGGGGACAGAATGGAGCAAAGGAACTTGTCACCTCCCTTGTTTTGGACCTTAGACCTCTATGATTGTGGCAGGAATGGCTGCTAATGGTTTTAGCTGTTCAAGGGAACAGAAAGCTTGAATTCTGCATCCTCCAAAGTCCAGAGTAAAATCAAGGGCAGCCTGTGGGCTGCCAAGCCCACCTACCATTCCCCGCTGCCCAAGGTCTCTTTCCTCAGACAAACACCTCCTAGATTCACTCACAGTAACAAACTTCCTAATCTGTCCTCCCACCAAAGTGTGAGCCTGACTCTTATATCCAACTGCTATTGGACAACATCCCTGTGGATGTTAATGTATCCAAATAAACCTCATTCATTAATTTGAAATTCACCCACTCATTCAACAAGAGTTTAATGAGCAACTAGGTGCCCAGCTCCATGCTGAGTGTTTGGATACAGCAGGGAATAAGTCAGACACAGTTCCTGCCCTCAAGGAGCTTGTGGTTAAGTGAGTGATTGGTACTAAATGAGCAGCGGAACTGTATCATCACTGTTGGGATAAGTCCCATGAATGAGACACGCTCAGTGCTTTAGGAGGATCCAAGACTGACCTATCCATCTGGGAAATCAGAGGAGGCCACAGGGTGAGTGGGCGGGGCAGGCTGTAGCAGAGTGGAACAGTGTTGCAGGCAGAGGGAACAGAATGTATAAAAGCCCTGAGGCAGGAAGAAGCTTGGCACATCCAGGGAACAGAGAGGCCAGTGTAGCCAAGGTGACGTCAGTGAATAGAGAGGGGCATGAGACAAGCCTGGAACGGTCAGGGGGGCCAAATCACGGGCCCCCACCTTTCAGCTGTGGAATCTGAGAGCCAAGCCTGCGGCCTTCTTTGATTTTCCACTGAGTGTATAGGTTCTGCTTCCTCAATAGCTCTTGACGCCGTCCCTCTCCACCCAATACCATACCCTGGGCCTGGCCACTCTCATCTCTGACCTAGACTGTCTTTGGCTACCTCAATAGTCTCCTAGCTCATATGCCTGCCTCCTCACCTGCCACTCCAAACCACTGCACGCAGCGGCCAGGACGAGCTTCCTAATATGCAAATTGGACCAAGTCACCCCTGCCCAAAGTGCCGTAATGCTGCCCCCTGCCAGCAGGACAAAGCCCAGGCTCCTCAGCTTGTTGTTCAAGGCCCTTCAGCCTCTGATTCCAACCTACATTTTCAGCCTCATCTTTGCCCAGCCCCACTCTGGACCTACACTTCTTCAGTTCTACTGAACCCTTTGCATGATTTATTCTCTCTGCTGGCAATGCCGGGTCTCCCATCTCTATCCCTCTCAGTCCCATCTTATAAAAACCAGCTCAAATATCCCTCTCTTTTGAAACCTTTCCTATTGCCCTCCACCAGCCTGGGCAAGGTCACTGCTGTCCTCCTGAATGCCCCCCTCCCACTGCCCCTCCTTCCTCCATCAGTCTTTGCCCTGTGCTCTCGTGGCATTTGCTTGTCCACCTTGCTCATAAAGCTCTCTGGGTGCCCAGTCCTGGGCCTGGCACACAGTAGGTGCCCAGTAAATACTGAGTAACAGTTCCAAGAGGGGGCAGAAGACAGTGGGTCCAAGGACAGAGATGGTCCCAGCTTTGGAAAAGAGGGAGCAGTGGAGTGAAGGCAATTGCTATCCCCACTGGTCCCTCCACGCTCCTGGGAGGTCGTGAGAACCCTAGAGAGCCCACTGACACATGCCAGACCCCAGGTGGCACAGCCTGGGTCAGAGTGCCTGGTGCATCTCTGGCAAAGGGGCTGTCTCCCTCCAGCCTGAGCCAACTCTTCCCTCACTACCTTCCTGCTCTAGCTTCTCCGGGATGCAGAGAGGTACAAGGAGAGAGTTCTGGACCTTGAACTCTCTCCTTGTACCTCTCTGCATCCCAGAGATCTGAGTTTGTTCATTCCTTCAACAAATATGTATTAAGTGCCTACTATATTTCATGCACTATTCTAGTCACCAGGAATTCACCTGTGAATAAGGTGGAGAAAGTCCCTGCCTTCCATGTGCTTATATTCTAGTGGAGTGACAGACAACAAAGAAATACAAAATGAGCACATGATATGTTATACAGAAGAGAAATTATGGTGTAAGGGGAGAATGTGACAGAAGGGGAGGAGGCTGCTTTTAGATGATGACGTGTGAGCAAGAAGGAAATGTTCCTGCAGAGATCTGGGGAAGGAGCCTGCCAAGCGAAGGAATGGTGAGTGCAAAGGCCCTGGGACAGGAGCGAGCTTGGCATGCTCAGGCAGTAAGCATCAAGGAGTCCATTGTGGCTGGAGTGGAGTGACCAAAGAAGTGAGTGCCAGGAGGGGACGGCCAGCTCATACTTAGGTCTCAGCACAGCCACCAACTTGTTGGATGAACTTGGGTGCCTCCCTTCCTCTCTTTGGGCCTGTGCATGTGTTCCCATCTGAGAAATGGGCCCGCTGATATGTACCACCACCAGCCTGACTCCCAGGGCAGCTGTGAGGGCCCTGATGAGAGAGTATGAGGGGAGATGTGTGCAGCCACTGTGATGCCAAGGAAGTGCCTTGAGTGGGGATTCCTGGGAGCAGAGCCGAGGCCAAGCCCTAAAAGCCCTAAAAGGCACCTACACAAGTGCTGGGATCAACATAGTAAGGACAGAACTGCGCTCAGGCAAGGGAGCTGGTGATTCCTCCATCTCCTGCTCCAGGTCAGAGTGAAGGTCTGGGACATGCACACTGGCTGAGTTGACACACCCCAGCCTTACCCAGCAGACTTCACCCCGACTACTGAGACTTGGACTGGCGCCCAGCTTTTCTAGGAATACAGCCCCTCCTTGATGACGGCAACCCAGGATCCATTAGGTCTGAGTCATGAGCCCTGCTGATGGGTGGTGGGTATAGAGGCCTTGCTTGGCTTAAGGTGAATAAACCGAACTCAGTCAGGTCTTGGGCCTGCCAGAGGGCATGGCCAACACAGCCAGCTTGTCCCTGGACCGTCTTACCTGGCCCCTTAGCCCACATCCTGCTCCACCCTTCCGCCAGCCTCAAGTGCCCCTCCCAGCCCATCTACCTGTTGTGAGCAGCAGGAATGGGTGTGGGCACCCACTCCAGGGAGGCCTGGTCCGGACACAGCCAGCTCCACAACCTGTCTTATCCTGGCCTCCTCAGCCACCCAACATGTCCCAGGTCTGACCACTTCCCATTCCACCTGGTCCAAAGCTGCAGGACCCCACACGATGGCAGTGGGAGGAAAGGACACCCCTCTACTCCTTTAAGAGGAGATTTCATCTACTAGTCTGGGATCTGACTCCAAGGAGGACTCAGTGATGGGAATGGGCTGAAGTCATCTCTCCATGGGGACACCCAGCCTGCCATTCAATGGACACTAATTGAGTACCTACTGTTGGGTACCTGTCATTGTGCTGGTCCTGGAACCACAGAGATGAGTGAGACTTGGATCTCCATGCTCAAAGGGCTTGCAGTTCACAAGTGGTGGGGAGGTGGAATGGACACATGGACACTTGAGCCGTATTTATAAAATGCTGTGGTTGGGGCAGTGATAGAAATAGTGAGAGATTTCACAGACCCCTCACTCAATCTGTCCAAAAGTCCACTTACCATCTCCTCTCTACCCAGAGATGTCCTACCTCCCAGTTCCTCCATCTGGGTAAAGAGCACCATCATCTAAACCCACGCACCTATGGTCAACTAATCTATGACAAAGGAGGCAAGGATATACCGTGGAGAAAAGATAGTCTCTTCAATACATGGTGCTGGGAAAACTGGACAGCTACATGTAAAAGAATGAAATTAGAACACTCTCTAACACCATACACAAAAATAAACTCAAAACGGGTTAGAGACCTAAATGTAAGACTGGACACTATAAAACTCTTAGAGGAAAACATAGGAAGAACACTGACATAAATCACAGCAAGATCTTTTTTGATCCACCTCCTACAGTAATGGAAATAAAAACAAAAATAAACAAATGGGACCTAAGGAAACTCAAAATCTTTTGCAAAGCAAAGGAAAATACAAAGAAGATGAAAAGACAACCCTCAGAATGGGAAAAAATACTTGCAAATGAATCAACGGACAAAGGATTAATCTCCAATATATATAAACAGCTCATGCAGCTCAATATTAAAAAAACAAACAACCCAATCTAAAAATAGGCAGAAGACCTAAATAGACATCTCTCCAAAGAAGACATACAGATGGCCAAGAAGCACATGAAAAGCTGCTCAACATCACAAATTATTAGAGAAATGCAAATCAAAACTACAATGAGGTACTACCTCACACCAGTCAGAATGACAATCATCAAAAAATCTACAAACAACAAATGCTGGAGAGGGTGTGGAGAAAAGAGAACCCTCTTGCAATGTTGGTGGGAATGTAAATTGATACAGCCACCATGGAGAACAGTATGGAGGTTCCTTAAAAAACTAAAAGTAGAATTACCATATGACCCAGCAATCCCACTATTGAACATATACCCAGAGAAAGCCATAATTCAAAAAGACACATGCATCCCAATGTTCATTGCAGCACTATTTACAATAGCCAGGTCATGGAAGCAACCTAAGTGCCCATCGACAGACGAATGGATAACGAAGATGTGGTACATATATACAATGGAATATTGCTCAGCCATAAAAAGGAACGAAATTGGGTCATTTGTAGAGACGTGGATCAATCTAGAGACTGTCATACAGAGTGAAGTAAGTCAGAAAGAGAAAAACAAATATCATATATTAACGCATATATGTGGAACCTAGAAAAATGGTACAGATGAACTGGTTTGCAGGGCAGAAATAGAGACACATATGTAGAGAACAAACATATGGACACCAAGGGGGAAAACTGGCACAGAGGGGTGGTGGTGGTGGGATGAATTGGGAGATTGGGATTGACATATATACACTAATATGTATAAAAGAGATAACTGATAAGAACCTGCTATATAAAAAAATAAATTAAATAAAATTTAAAAATTCAAAAAAAAAAAAGGGCACCATCATCATCCAAGTGGACCTGGGCATCCTGCTGAACTTCTCCCTTCCCTCTGCACTCAGGGAATCAGGTCTTACCAACTTCACCTCCTCCCCATCGCTCAGAAGTCGATTTCACCTCCTCCAATGCATCCTCTATCTGCTTCCTGAGCAATTTCTTTCTGAAATGCAAAAATGAACATGTGATCCCTCTCTTGAAATTATTCAATTATTATCATCAATTCAATTAAAATTATTCAATCTCATTGACTTGAGGATGAAAACCAAACCCTTTGATATAGCATACATGTTCCTCCATGACTGGGCCTTTGCTGGCCTCTTTAACTTCACCTCTGGCCATTTAACCCTTCACTGCAACAGACAAAACCATCCACCAGGGTTTTATGCCTCCAAACCGTTGCTCATGCTGCACCCTCTGCCCAGATGCCCCTCTATCACCTCCTTGGTACTCTCTTCCCAAGCTCTCAGTCCTCCTCAGTTTGGGTCCCTTATCTGTACAGATATACATCCCAGTAGCACCTGTAATGTTCCCTGGCCCTTTCTTGCTTATGTGACTGTCTCCAACATTTCCTAAGAAAGAGGAGTGGAGGACATCTGATTCGCCTCATATCCCCAATGCCCTGCACAGGGCCTGGCATATGTGTTGATTATATGAATACATCTGGGACTGAATGCAACCTCAGGATAGCAAGGAGCCCAACTTCAGATGCTCAGTCAGCTGGGCTTGAGGGCTTCAGAGTGCTCTGAGAACCAGGCTGAACTCCAGTTGGCCCAGTGGGTCCAGCCACTGACCACACTGTGCTATGTCCATACGGGAACAGAAGTGGCACTCTATTCCAAGGGCGACACTTTTTCTAGTTCTTGGCCCACCTGGCTGGGCTCCCAAGAACCCAAAATCTCCTCCAAACCCTAGATGTGGTACTTCATTCCAAAAGCCATCCTAAGCCCATCTTTAGGGCTCACAGACAGCAGCTTCAGTACCTGCCCTCTCTCCTGGTACATGGAATCCTGGCTCGATCGCCATCAACTAGAATAAATTTTTAGGCCAGTCTCACCCTAGGAGTGACCTGGGGTCACAAGAGATCTAGTGTTCTGGGACCATGTGTCATCCAAGCAATTCCACTTACAGGCATAGCTCAGAGCTCAAGTCCTCTGAGCTAACATATAACAGAGCTTAGAACAAAGGCTCATGAAGTTCTACTTCTCCCCTTCCAGAGCCTGATGGTCTTTAGAAAGACCACCATAGGTTATTATGGCCAGGTGCAATGTGACACCACTCCAGATCACTATTAATCTGATAGGGTCCATGGGTTGCAAGCAACAGAAACAGACTGCAAAATGGGGATTTTCCAGAAGAGTGTGTGGTGGTCTTGGGTTGGACTAACTCAGGAATATATCATCCTGAGATTTTAGATTTGCCAAACT
The DNA here is from genome assembly GCF_003031525.2 of Neophocaena asiaeorientalis asiaeorientalis. NCBI lineage: Eukaryota > Metazoa > Chordata > Mammalia > Artiodactyla > Phocoenidae > Neophocaena > Neophocaena asiaeorientalis. The sequence continues at coordinate 1,963,015 of NW_020174042.1, read as the reverse complement.
ACATATGCCAAACTACACACCCACAGGTGCCATGACAGTTCATCTTTTCTCTGTGTCCTCACATGGTAAGAAGAAGCAAGGGAGCTCTTATGATCTGATCACCTCCCAAAGGCCCCCTCCAAATACCATCACATTAGAGATTAGGTTTCAACATAATAAATTTTGTCAGGACACATTCAGTCTATAGCATGAGAGAAAGAACAGTTACAAGGGCCTGCCCCAATATATGTTTCTGGCACCCTCAGTGGCCCCATCCAACTGATGGAAAACATCAGTTTTATCTTCTGACCAACAATAGTCTATGTGGGAGGGGCTTTCCTGGTGGCGCAGTGGTTAAGAATCCGCCTGCCAATGCAGGGGACACGGGTTCGAGCCCTGGTCCGGGAATATCCCACATGCCACAGAGCAACAAAGCCCACACGCCACAACTACTGAGCTTGTGCTCTAGAGCCCGCAAGCCACAACTACTGAAGCCCGTGTGCCACAACTGCTGAAGCCTGCACGCCTAGAGCCTGTGCTCCGCAACAAAAAGAAGCCACAGCAATGAGAAGCCCTCACACCACAACGAAGAGTAGCCGCCACTCGCCACAACTAGAGAAAGCCAGCGCACAGCAACAGAAGACCCAACGCAGCCAATAAATAAATAAATAAATACATAAATAAATTTTAAAAATCTATTTAAAAAAATAGTCCATGTGGGAATGTGCAAATCCCATGCTGAATACTTAATTTGTAGGGCTGGTGGCCCTAGAGAGCTGTTGTCACTCACTATTGTCTGTGTGATAGCCAATACCCTCCAATTTCTCAATAGCCTCATCTTAGTGAATGTAAAATGATATCTCATTGTGGGGTTTTTTTGTTGTTTTTTGTTTGTTTGTTTTGTTTTTTTTTTCCTTTTCTAACATCCCTATTGGAGTATAATTGCTTTACAATCGTGTTAGTTTCTGCTTTATAACAAAATGAATCAGTTATATATATACATATGTTCCCATATCTCTTCCCTCTTGCGTCTCCCTCCCTCCTTACAGACAAAATCTCACACAGAAGCATACACATACACACTCACAAAAAAAGGAAAAGGGGAAAAAAATCATAAATCTTGCTCTCAAAGTCCAGCTCCTTAATTCCGGATGATTGGTTGTCTATTCATGTGTTCCACATTCCCTCCCGGCCAGCCGTGGCGCACTAACCCCCTGCAGGCTGTGTTCACGCAGCCAACCCCAGTCCTCTCCCTGCCTCCTACCGAAGCCGGAGCCTCAGCTCCCAGCCCCGCCCGCCCCGCCTCTCGGGCTGGTGAGTGCCGGTCGGCACTGATCCTGTGTGTGTGAATCTCTCCGCTTTGCCCCCCGCACCCCTGTTACTGTGCTCTCCTCCGCGGCTCCGAAGCTTTCCCCCTTCGCCACCCGCAGTCTCCGCCCGCGAAGGGGCTTCCTAGTGTGTGGAAACCTTTCCTCCCTCACAGCTCCCTCCCACTGGTGCAAGTCCCGTCCCTATCCTTTTGTCTCTGTTTATTCTTTTTCCTTTTGACCTACCCAGGTACATGGGGGGTTTCTTGCCTTTGGGGAGGTCTGAGGTCTTCTGCCAGCGTTCAGTAGGTGTTCTGTAGGAGTTGTTCCACGTGTAGTTGTATTTCTGGTGTATCTGTGGGGAGGAAGGTGATCGCGTCTTACTCTTCCGCCATCTTCCCGGAAGCTCTCATTGTGGTTTTAATTTGCACTTCCCTAAAGACTAATGAGTTGGACGCTTTTTCATGTGCTTTTCGGCTATTTGCACATCTTCAAGGGTCTGTTCAAGCCTTTTACCCATTTAAATAAATTGGGTTGTACATTTTTTTTAACAACGGGAATTTATTTTTTAATAAATTTATTTATTTATTTTTGGCTGTGTTGGGTCTTCGTTGCTGTGCGTGGGCTTTTCTCTAGTTGCGGCGAGCAGGGACTACTCTTTGTTGCAGTGCGTGGGCTTCTCATTGTGGTGGCTTCTCTTATTGCAGGAATACGGGCTCTAGGTGTGTGGGCTTCAGTAGTTGTGGCACGCAGGCTCAGTTGTTGTGGCTCACAGGCTCTAGGGTGCAGGCTCAGTAGTTGTGGCGCACAGGCTTAGCTGCTCCGCAGCATGTGGGATCCTCCGGGACCAGAGCTCGAACCCGTGTGCCCTGCATTGGCAGGTGGATTCTTAACCACTGTGCCACCAGGGAAGCCCCAGGAATTTATTTTCTTACCATTCTGGAGGCTGTAAGTCTGAGACCAGGCTATAATCTTACAATGGGATCGTACTCAGCAATTAAAAAGAATAAACTAGTGTAGTTCATCTTTGTAAACAGTTGCTGGTGAATATGCAGAATGATACAACTGCTTTGGAGCATTATTTTGGGTGTTTCTTAAAAAATTACACATACATCTTCCTTATGACCCAGCAATTCCACCCAAGATAAATAAAAACATATGTCCACACAATGACATATGCATAAATATTCATAGCAGCTTTATTTGTAGTAGCCCCAAAGTGGAAACAACCCAAATGTCCCTCATCTGATGAATAGAAAAACTGTGAAACATCCATACAATAGAATACTACTCAGCAATAAAAATGAATTAACTCTGGGGCTTCCCTGGTGGCGCAGTGGTTGAGAGTCCGCCTGCTGATGCAGGGGACGCGGGTTTGTGCCCCGGTCCGGGGGAATCCCACGTGCCACGGAGCGGCTGGGCCCGTGGGCCATGGCCGCTGGGCCTATGTGTCCAGGGCCTGTGCTCCGCAACGAGAGAGGCCGCAGCGCTGGGGGGCCCGCATACCGAAAAAAAAAAAAAAAAAAAAAAAAGAATTAACTCTTTATATGTGCTATAACATGAATGAATCAAAAACATGATACTTCCCAAATGAAGGCAAACATAAAAGAGTACACACTGTATAATTCCATGTATATGAAGTTCTACAACAGGCAAAGCTTATTTATAGAAACAGACAGAAATGGGTCAGTGTTGCTTTTAGGGAAGGGTGTGGGGAGGATTTCCTGGGAAGGTCAGAAGGGAATTTTCTCGGGTGATGGTGATGTTCTATATATTGTTTAGAGTGATCACACTGAAGTATACAATTGTCAAAATTCATCAATTTAAACATTTAAGATCTGTACATTTCATAGTATATAAATTATATCTCTTTAAAAAAAACTGAATTAAGCCTCAATTTATTTATTTATTTATTCGGCTGCGTTGGGTCTTCATTGCGGCGCGAGGGCTTTTCTCTCTAGTTGCCTCGAGCGGAGGCTGCTCTTCATTGAGGTGTGTGGCCTTCTCATTGCGGTGGCTTCTCTTGCTTCTGAGCACGGACTCTAGGCATGTGGGCTTCAGTAGTTGTGGTGCACAGGCTCAGTAGTTGTGGCGCACAGGATTAGTTGCTCTGTGGCATGTGGGAACTTCCTGGACCAGGGCTTGAATCCATGTCCCCTGCCTTGGCAGGCGGATGCTTAACCACTCACTGTGCCACGAGGGAAGTCCCTATGCCTCAATTTTGGATTGCTATCACCAGGTGGCAGTGGAAACTAATTTCTAAGAGTCCAACTGTAAAGTGTGTGCAATGCCTAAGATTTGTAAATCATTCTATTAGTGAGTGTTCTTGAAAGCATGAGGCACAGTTCTGTGAGCATGAATTTTAAATTTCAATCAGTAGTATTGTGCTGGAGGTCTCTTTGTGTTTCTTACCCTCCCCCTGCCCCATTCAGCACTGTGTTTTGAAGATCTATTTACTCTGTTGTGTGTCCATCTAGCTCATTGCTCCTTACTGTGACAGAACATTCCAGTGATGGATGCCTCATTGTGTCCAGCCCTCCAATCACCACAAATAACTTTGTGATAAAATATCCTCTTACATGTTCTTTATGCACCTGTGTAAGAATTTCTCTAATGATATAGCCAGGAGTGGGGTCCTTCCCAGCTCCACTCATAATATTTATTTATTTGTACATTTTTATCCCCTCTACTTCATAAATTCCCCCAAAATTCTTTGTGCTAAAACAGCTGAATCCAGGCAACATCCCAAACTTTTAAATTAAAGGAAATGTATGCTGTGAGTCATTTTTTGTTTTTTGTTTTTGCTGTGAGTCGTTTTATTTGTATGTCTCTCTGCAAAACGTGTAGTGCTCTTTGTGATGTCGTTTAAATTTACAAAATAGTATTGTTGACTAAGATTTTCTTATATATAATTTATTTTTTAATTTATTTTATTTCTGGCTGTGTTGGGTCTTCGTTGCTGCATGCGGGCTTTCTCTAGTTGCGGCGAGCAGGGGCTATTCTTCGTTGTAGTGCACGGGCTTCTCTTTGTGGTGGCTTCTCTTGTTGTGGTGCATGGGCTTAGTAGTTGTGGCTTGCGGGCTCTAGAGCACAGGCTCAGTAGTTGTGGCATACGGGCTTGGTTGCTCTGCGATCTTCTCGCACCAAGGATCGTACCCATGTCCCCTGCATTGGCAGACAGATTCTTAACCACTGAGCCACCAGGGAAGTCCCTGTTGACTAAGATTTGAACCTCCAAATTGATAATCGTGGATTATCCTGATTCTTTGTGGTAAAACAGCTGAATATAAGCAACATTCTAAATTTTAAATTATAGGTGATGTTTTAGAACAAGAAGTTTTCTCAACAGTGGCACTATTGACATTTTGGGCCTGATAATTCTTTGCTGTAGAGGGCTGTCCTGTGCATTATAGGATGTCCCTGGCTACTACCCACTAGATGCCAGTAGCATTCCTCCTCCCTGGTTGTGACAACCAAAAATGTCTCCAGACATTGTCAAATGTCCAATGAGGGGGGCAAATCACCTCCAGTTGGGAACCACTGTTTTATGGTAAACAAACTCTGGGATTCACTTGGAACCCTTTTGCTAGACTCTCCCCCCCGCAACTTTTGATTTTTAATAAATTTATTTATTTATTTTTGGCTGTATTGGGTCTTTGTTGCTGCGCGTTGGCTTTTCTCTAGTTGCAGCGAGAGGGGGCTACTCTTCATTGTGGTAGGTGAGCTTCTCATTGTGGTGGCTTCTCTTGTTGCGGAGCATGGGCTCTAGGCGTGCGGGCTCAGTAGTTGTGGCGTATGGGCTTAGTTGCTCCGCGGCATGTGGGATTTTCCCGGACCAGGGCTCGAACCCGTGTCCCCTGCATTGGCAGGCAGATTCTTAACCACTGCACCACCAGGGAAGCCCCCCCCGCACCTTTCTTTCTGTCAGTTTATTTCAACCCTAATCTCAACTACAGACTTGTATTACATGGTCATTTAAAAAATGTCCGTCCCTGCTTTCTAGCTGGAATAACGTTCTTTCTGGAGATACTTACCAGAGCCCTTAGCCTCTTAGTGGACTAAGCACCAAATAGTCTTTGCTAGGTTTCCTGGCTTCCCTGTCTCAGACACTAAAGTGCATCAGAGGAGGAAGAGGGAGTCAGAATTCTCCTTGTGTCTGCTCCCGGAGGAATCCAGAAGAGCAGGTAGAACCCCACAGCGGCTGATAAGATCTTAAGAGTCTGTTGACCCAGTCTGCAAGGGGAACAGAAAAAGTGGGTCTCTCTTTTTAGTTCTCACATCCTCTCCCCTCCTCTCTCTAGATCTCTCTCTTTATTTATTTATTTATTGGTTTGCACTGGGTCTTAGTTGTGGCAGGTGGGCTCCTTAGTTGCGGCTTGCCAGCTCCTTAGTTGCGGCATGCATGTGGAATCGAGTTCCCTGACCAGGGATCGAACCTGGGCCCCTTGCATTGGGAGCTCAGAGTCTCAACCACTGCGCCAGCAGGGAAGTCTCTCTCTAGATCTCTTTTGTAACAATTTTTATCTACAGTCCTGGATAAGCACCCAGAGTGATGACTGTCCCCTATATTCCTCAGCACACTAGCACTGTAACTTTCTCAGGAAATTTCTCTGTGTGGGAATTTCCTGGCGGTCCAGTGATTAAGACTCAGCACTTTCACTGCTGAGGGCCCGGTTTAATACCAGATCAGGGAACTAAGATCCTGCAAGCCAAGCAGCATGGTCAAAAAAAAGAAAAAAGAAACGTTCTCTGTGGTCAAATAAGTGAGGGCAACACTGCCTACTGAATCCCTGTCTCGGACACTGGCAATGCCCATTAGATTATTAAAGACATTGAGGTGTCTTTAATGTGTGAAGGCGTTACCACCACTAGTCCTAGGAGCAACAGCAAAAGCTGCAGCTGTGCGAGCGAGACCGTTGCACAGGAATTTTGGAGGAGGGATGCAACTCCTCAGATGTCTTTTTTTTTTTTTGGCCGTGCTGCACGGCATGCAGGATCTTCCCTGACTAGGGATTGAACCCAGGCCATGGCAGTGAAAGTGCAGAGTCCTAACCACTGGACTGCCAGGGAACTCCCTCAGATGTCTATTTTTAACCTAGCATTTCCCAGATTGACTACAGAACTTTCCCATTCCTCCTCCATTGTTTAACAAATATTTATCAGTATTAACACCCCCAGAGCTGGTGTCCCAAGGAACACAGTTTGGGAAATGTTGTCTTAGCTATTAACAACCTACATCTTTTGTAAATTGCCTTCAAAAGCCATTAATGTGTTCATTCATTTATTCAAAACACTGTTGGGCATCCACCATCCTAGTATGAGGACTACAAAGATTACTCGTCCCAGCAGCCCCCCCCCGGCAGACAGATGAATCAGATTGTGTCAGTAGATATGTGAAGGTTTGAGCCAGATGTTGGGGAAACAGTGGAACCCAGTGATTAATTCTGACACTGGAGCTCTGATAACCTTCACAGATCAGGCAATACCTCGCTAAGCCTAGAATACAAGATCGAGTCCCTTAATCCTTACAGTGTCAGGGGCTTGTTAGAAAGGCAGAATCTCAGGTTCCACGTTGGAACTACCAAGTCAGAACCTGTGCTTTAACAAGATCTCCAACGGATCTTTTTGTACATTACTGTTTGAGAAGCACTGCCTTAAAATGAGCACACTGTCTGACAAGAAAGTATACAGAAACAAAATGCAGTTCTGTGTGATGTCTTGGCCAAAGGCTGACCTAGCAGCCTCCAGGCCAGGCCAGTCAGACAGGATAAGAAGGGAAGATGGGCAGAGGCAACGAGTGTCTTCTTTCCTCTCCTCACCCTCACCCAGCAATGACTGATTCAGCAGGTAAGGCTACAGGCATGTCATCCGGTAGCAGGGACAGGTAATGAGGCCATACCTGTGGTCCTTCCTGCCTAGATGTCTGCCATGACTGGGTAGGCATAATGGGTTTGACTGGAAGGAAGGGAAAGAGTAGGGTTTGGAGGGGAAGGGGGTACTTCCCGTTACCCTCCCAGAGATACCATCTCTGCTCTGGACCAGACAAATGACCAGCCACAGAGCCACAGAGCCACAGAGCCCAGGGTTCAGGGCTCAGGGCTCAGGAACTTTTAGCTTCTTCCTCTTGATCCTCAACATTTGTTGAGGGAGGAGGTACAGGGAGGGTTCACGGCAGCCCGACCCACTGGGAAGGAAAGAAGAGCAGGTGGCCCAGTTTTGCAATCTCTTTCCCTCCACAGGTCATGCGCTTGTCTGGGTGTAGCCCTGGGCACTGGTGGGGCGAGCTCTGTAGGCTACAGTGAGACTGAGGGCAGGCTGGGCCTTTGCTAGGGGCCCTGGTGAGGACCCGGGGGAAGGCTTTTCCCACAGACTAGGCTGTGATGGGTGGAGGGCGACTAGCCCAGGGTGGGGGTAACTAAGGGGAAGGAAACCGAAAACCACAACATAAATAACCACAATGAAGGGGAGCAGAATATGCCACCCCCAAATAAATGCTTTGATAAATTGATTATTTTGAGGTGTAAGCACTTGAAAAATAGCAAATGTAGGGAGAGGCTTTCTCTGAACTCTCCTTATCTGCCTAAGGATAGATCTTCCAGAAGAACTCATTTGTCATAGAGTCCCTCCCCGGTGGTATCATCAACTAGGGAAGAGAGGAGACTAGAAGTTGATAGCACACCCAGAAGATAAACTTTGTCATGAACTACTATATCTTCAATCTAAGGGCCCATTCATCTATCCTTAAAATCATTTCCTCTCACCTGAGAGTCCTCCATTCCCTGCCGAACCCCCACCCCTTCCCTATTAAGATGGTATTTAATCCTGAATTCTAAGCCACCTCAGGGCATTCGTCATTCACTTCCCCCTGGGTATCTCCAATGAGGTATACAGGTTAATCAACTTCTGTTTGTTTTTCTCTTGTTAATCTGTCTTTTATTACAGGGATCTCAGCTAAGAACTCAGAAGGGTAGAGAAAACATTATTTTTTCTCCCCTACAACAGCAAAACAAAACAAAACAGCAAAATACCAACACCAGCACTGCCCCTGCCCTTAGGAGGTCTTATGTGTGATGCATCTCCCAGTAGGGGGTGCCTCTGTGCACCCTCCAGGGGCCAGAAGAGATGAGGTGAGCACCCAGTGCCTGAATACACCAGGATGAAGACTTCTTGCTATTCTACCTAGATATTCCAAAGGTAAGTCAGGCAGCAGTAGACAGAGATGGGATAGGGAGGTGGCATTTGAAGCAGAGGGAAGGGCCCACAGAAAGGCCCAAAGGCAAGACCACACTCACCTGGGTGGGAAGAGGGATCAATTTACATATCTCCATCCAGTTCTGATGAAGCTGGCCCTATTGTGTTTTCTACTCTCCAAGGACACCATTCATACCCTGTGCCTGTCACTGTTGGAAGAGTCCCTGTTTGTTCCCCAAGGACAGGACTACTTGTGACTCACTTTTTTTCCCAGCAGCCCACTACAGGTGGCCCAACCTAACCCTGACTGTAAGACTAAGAGCTCCCCATAGCTCCACGGTAGGTGATCAGGACACCTGGATCTGTTGTAGCAACCCTGCTCCTGCAGGCAACCTCCTCAGAAGGGTACCTGCCTCACCACCTCCTACTCTTTTCTGAAGAAAGGGTTAACTTAGAGAGTTGTTTGCTGAGGTTCCTGACAGGAACCAGGCCAAGGCATATCTGGGGGCGGATTCCTTGGCTGGGACTTGCCAGGGTCAGTCTGGTTTGTTCCTGATAACGTGAGCAGAGGATGATGTATGTGTGCTCTAAAAAAACCAAATAAAATTCTGGCTGCAAAAGTAATTCATGCTCATTGTAGAAAAATTGGAAAATATAAATGAAAAAATAGATACCACCTTTAATCCCACCACCTAAAGGCAACCTCTTTAGACATTTTGGTGAATTCCTTCCAAGTTTTTTTTTCCCCCTATGCATATCTGTGTACATATTTAACATAGCTGAGATCATACTGACTATGAGTTTCATGCCTTCCTTTTTCACTTGGCAGTACATTATAAGCTCTTACTCATTTGCTGTAATCATCATTAATATTCCATCCTACCCGTATATAATTTAGTTAGCTATGTCCCTGTAGTGGTTACAGATTTATATCACACTTCGACTGGGAATGTGCAGAAAAACTGTGATTTCTATATTCTTCGTCTCTAGCTGATCTAGTCTCCTGCACAACTTCCTACCTCCTTAATAGGGAAAATTAACAGTGGGTCTAACTAAAGAATAATCTGAAGAAATAATTTGAATAGCCTGCCTTTAAGGGTTTTATCTTTCTATGTGATCCCATTTTGCATGTCAGAAACCTCAGTCTTCCTCTTTGCATCTTTTCTGTAACAAATTCTAACCCCTGCTCCTCCTGCCTTCTCATGGATACGGAATCGGCCAGGGTCTCAGCAGAAAACAGATGGCTTACTCAACGCAGTCACTGAAGAGTTTCATAATGGGACTACCTACAAAGATGCCAGCAAGCCTAGGGTAACACGTAAGAAATGGCGAAGCACTCAGGACCAGAAATGTGTGAGGGCGTTACCACCCCTAGTCCTAGGAGCAACAGCAAAAGCTGCAGCTGTGTGAGCGAGACCGTCGCACAGGGATTTAGGAGGAGGGATGCAGCCATGGCCTCCCGAGTGGTCTGGCTGAGAGGGAACTAGGGGAGAAATGACTCTGACATCTCTCTCCACCTGCCCTCTATCTCTTTTCAGGGCCTCCCATTGGCCCAACTGAATGGGAAGGCAGGGGAACAAGTAAACTGCAGAGGTCAACCTCCCAGTATACAGGGAGAGTGGAAGACGGTGGACAAAGGATTTGAAGGGGCAAGTGAAGAATAACTAGCCCACGTGATTTGTGCTGAGGAGGAAAAAACCAAAAGAAACAGTCGCATTAATACTTTTCAAATCCTATCTATTATTGGACTTCCAAGTTGCTTCTTATTTTCACTTTTATAAATAATGTTTTTTCAAATGGGGACATCTCTCAAACTCTAAATTTTCTACTGAAGTTAATATATAATGAGAAGAGGTGCAGGGTCTCCCAGAGTCCAATTGTATTAGTTAAGTCTCTCTCTCTTTTCTTTTTTGCCGTGCCGTTCAGCTTGTGGGATCTGAGTTCCCCGACTAGGGGTTGATCCAGGGCCCTGGGCAGTGAGAGCACAGAGTCCTAACCACTGGACTGCCAGGGATTCCCAAGTTAAGTCTCTTTTGTTTATAAGTTACAAAAACACACCAGAGCTAGATTAAACTGAAAAAAAAAAAGAGGGAGACATTAATTATCAGGATTATTAGGGTAGTAGAGAGTCTCCCAAGGCCCAGTGGACTTCAGGAGTATAGGAACAGCAGCTGCAAGGAGCGGCTGCTCCCCCTATGGCTGAGGCAGCCCACACCGCCATCCCACCCTCATGGCTAAGACCCAGACCTTGTAGGAGAGGGTGTAGCTGTGGTTCACAGGATGATAGAGAAGTCACTGTGGTGCTGCACTGGCGGAACAGAATATGCTGGAAATCCACCCTCTAGAGTGCTTGGGATGTATTTACTGGGGTCTCTCTTTTACAAAACCACCTGTAGCAGTAGTGCGAGGGGAAGCTGGGGCGTTTGGATGATGCTGGCCACTGTGCACTGTAGGAGTTGGATGCTAAAGAAGCCATTTGTCCTGCAGGAAGCTGATGCAGGACAAGTCACTTGCATCGCAGGAGCTGGATACTGGAGAAGCTGTCCAGGCTGTAGGAGCCTGGTGCTGCCTGCCATAGGGGCCTGCTGAGCAGAGCACACCGGAATCCGGAAGGAAAATCCCTCCTACAGTGTCTCTCCAGTGCCCTCTACTGACAAAGCTTAACATCTGTCAGCTCGCAAAGGAAAAATTTTGAGATGATCCACTACATTTCTGCAGGGCAGACAATGAAGATTGAATTTGGAGCTGAGAGGCAATAGATTGAGAACTAGCACAATCCCAACTCCATATGCCCATAGGAGGGACGATGACTGATCCAGCTGGCGCCACCCCTGAATTGGTCAGTCACCTGTGCTGAGAATGGAACTGCATTCATAAAAAGAGAAGCAGTGAGCGTGGACAGGCAGGTGCAAGAAAGCCAGCTGGTCACCAAGCAGCCTTTGGGCTCTCCAGGGGAGAGAAACAAGCATCTTAGTCATTAGAGAAATTATCTGTCCTATAGATCAAGGACATTTCATCAAGCTTCACCATGGTTTGAAAAAATACTCCTCAAGACTACCCATTTTCTTTTATTCAAACATGCAGCTCACCAAGAAACCTTCTGATGTTTCCTCCCATCTACACAAAACCAGATGAGGGACAGATTTTGGGCAGTGGCTACGTATTCTGATGTTTGAAAAGGGATATCATCCACCATAATCTAATAAATCAGCCTTTGATGTTATCAGCCATGGGTATTAGTGAAAGTCTGTCACCAAGAATTTGCTCTTATGTGGTGCAGTAAGAAGTAAGGTTCTGACCCTGAGGAGCTGAGAACCAGGTTTTGGACTCGAGGGACTCAGTCAGGGTGTTCTCCTGAAGGACCTGCAGCCTACATCCTACACAACATCACTGCTAGCACATTCCCCAAGGAAGAACCCTGAAGAACACATAATTGGACATGGATATATCGAATTCTATAAATGTCCAACCAACAACCAACCTTCCTTCCTCCCTTCCTTCCTTCCTTCATAAATAAACAGCATATTTACTACTGAGCCAGCACTTTTAAAAAAAATTAATTAATTAATATTTTATTTTTGGCTGCATTGGGTCTTTGTTGCTGCGTGTGGGCTTTCTCTAGTTGTGGCGAGCGGGGGCTACTCTTCGTTGTGGTGTGCAGGCTTCTCATTGCGATGGCTTCTCTTGTTGTGGAGCATGGGCTCTAGGCACACGGGCTTCAGTAGTTGTGGCGTGTGGGCTCAGTAGTTGTGGCTCATGGGCTCTAGAGCACAGGCTCAGTAGCTGTGGCGCACAGGCTTAGTTGCTCCATGGCATGTGGGATCTTCCTGGACCAGGGCTCGAACCCGTGTCCCCTGCATTGGCAGGCGGATTCTTAACCACTGTACCACCAGGGAAGTCCAACAACCATTCTTTAGTTGCTGGACTTTGGGGCTGTTTCCAGCCTTTCACTAATTTATGTAACACAGAGATGAATGTCTTTGTGTTTAGTGTTCTTTTTGTTGTTGTTTTGTATTTCAAGTGATTCCTTTAGGATATATGATCAGATTTGGAAATAAATTGGTGTCAAATTGCATCCTCCGCTTTTTTGGGGGGAAGAGCATGAACATTTTATAGACATTTGAGACCTACTTACTGCCCAATAACTTCAGAAATGTACCAATTACAGTCCCACTAGAGGCCATTTCAGGACATCCTGACTTGGAGTATTACAGTTTGAAATGTGTGCATGCATGTGTGCGCATTCCTAGGAAATCTTGCTTTCTTTACACTTCTTTAGTCAATATTGGGGTTGGACGTTCATCCTACACCTGTTATCTCTTGTCCTCTTTTGAGAGTATTCTGTTCAAGTCCTTCACAGTTGAGAAGTATTTTATTTCAATCTCTGGGGAATTTCATGTCCCAGATTCTCTGTTCTGCCCTCTTTTGGTTGCAGAGGGGCTCTTTTCCCACCTGTAAATCCTTTGGAAATTCCCTTCTGAAGTCAAGTTCCTTTGGCATAGGAGGACAGGCTTGGGTGGCTAAGAGCTTCCATGGGGCTGGAAACAAGTGTATGGAAGTCTGAAGCCTGCAGAGCCAGTTGAACTTTCATCCCTGGTTGGAGAGCTTTCAAACGGAAGGAACTCGTCTCTACATAATTTTCTTTTCACTTTCCATTTTTAAACACCCCAGAGGGGCCCTGGGTGATTTCCTTCTCCTTATTTAACTCAAATTGAATCTCTGAATAAACTATGTCCCTCTTAGGAGCCTAAGACACATATTTAGAGGAAATGTGTCATTTAAAGTGCTTTTTTTTTGAAGTCATGTGAGAAATTATCAGAGTAAGAATCTCCTCACCACCCTCTGTGCTCTGTGCCTTCTTTAGCTCAGAGCCAGGAGAAAAACTTTCTCCTCTTCCTCCCCCCCTAGTCCTTTTCCCTTCTGAGTCTGACACAGAAGAAACTTGCACACAGGTGGTAACTGGCAAGCATAGGGCAGTTGCATGTGTTGAAGTAAGTGTGGCATGTGCGGGAGTGTGAGAGATGATAAAACGCATTCATGTGGGGAGTGAGGCTGAGCAATGATAATCAAGGGCGCTCTGGGGAGAAGGGGCCATTTGTGGTCACCTTAAATGATGAACAGGATTTTGAAATACAGTAAAGGAGTCAGCTAAGTTTCTATCAGTTTCTACTCTGGCCTCACTGGTAGGTAGAGAATCCTGGTTCTCTGTGTTGATGCCAGAGACAGTTATCCATCCATCCACCATCTATCCTTTCATCCAACCATCCATCTACCCATGCACACATGCATACATCATCTGACATTTTATTCATTCATTTGTTCATTCTTCCAATGTTCCCTCCATCTTTCCATCCATTCTTATGTTATCTATCCAGGCCCTACTCTCTGCAGCACACTGAAGGCAAAAATATTTTTTTTTGTCTTTTTAAAAAATAACTATTTATTTATGTATTTTTGGCTGCGTTGGGTCTTCGTTGTTGTGCGCGTGCTTTCTCTAGTTGCAATGAGCGGTGGCTACTCTTCGTTGCAGTGCGCGGGCTTCTTATTGCAGTGGCTTCTCTTGTTGTGGAGCACGAGCTCTAGGCATGTGGGCTTCAGTAGTTGTGGCTCACGGGCTCTAGAGCACAGGCTCAGTGGTTGTGAGTACAGGCTCCGGACGCGCAGGCTCAGCGGCCATGGCTCACGGGCCCAGCCGCTCTGCGGCATGTGGGATCTTCCCGGACCGGGTCATGAACCCACGTCCCCTGCATCAGCAGGTGGACTCTCAACCACTGCGCCATCAGGGAAGCCCGGCAGGCATATTCTTAACCACTACGCCACCAAGGAAGTCCCGGCAAAATATTAACAGAACAAGAATTTAGCTTTCAAGGAGAACATAGTCTAGTGTTAGGCTGGACAACTTAAAAATAGGTCATAATACTGTGCAATAAGTCCACCTTATAGGAGTTTGTTTAAAATACGCCTCTGTGAATGCCCCTTTTCCCCCAGAAGCCTTACCTGACCACTCAATCTAAAATAGGTTATTGTATACTTACCTGGCATAGGAAATACCACGATCAAGAAGGTGGTATTTCCCAGGGCGACGCTCCTCCGTTGCACTCCGAGTGCACTCCGACCCTTGCGATTTCCTAAAATGTGTGAAAGAAACTCAGTTGCATAATTTGTGGTTGTGGGGGACTGCGTTTGTGCTCTCCCCTTTAAAAAAAAATAGAAAAAATATAAAATAGGTTCTTGTTACTATTCTTTTTCATGATATTCTTTTTCTTTTCCTTTAGAGTGTTTATCACAATTTGTTAATATAATAATATGTTTATTTGCTTAATTTCCGTGTCCCCAGTGGGGGTAGGTTCTATGTCTGCTTTGCTTACACTGAATACTCAACCCCTGGTCCCGGCTGGCACACAGCAGGCCCAAAGGAGACATTTATTGAGTGAATTAACAAATAAGCACTGATCGTACCCAGGCATGATGATTTCTTGCACTAAACCAGTGGTTCTCAAAGTGTGATCCTTGGACTAGCAGCATCAACAACACCTGGGAACTTGGTTTGGAGTGAAAATTCTTGGCCCTACCTGTACGTTCACAAACTGGTCCCATACCCAGAGGGCAGGGAGAGACCAAAGAAAGAGGCAGACCACTCCAGATTGGTAGGTGGCAGATTTAATAAGCAAGGGTACTTACTTCTGAGGCTTGTCTTTGGCGCCTGCAAGACGCATAGATCCCTGTACCTGCCCACCAAAACCTTAAAGTTAAACAGACCTTAACTGGATTCAGTCATATATTCAGTCCAGATAGTCTCGAAAACACCTTTCTCTCTCAAGGCTACGTCCTTGAAACAGCTCCCACTGTGGGAAAGTAGGCTGAGCCTACATTCCAAAGACAAGGGGTGTGGGAGGAGCCTGAGACTGCCTGAGTCCAGCTGGTGGGTCAAATCAGTGGTCATGCCCTCTCGATTCTTCCTCCAACACCAGCCCAGACCAGAATAGAATCAGAAACTCTGGAGTCAGCAGCCTGTGCTTTAACAAGCCTTCTGGGTAGTTCTGATGGAGCCTGAAGTTTGCAAGCACTGTACTAAAGTGATAAACGGCCATTCTCGTCTACCGTAGACATCTGTGGATTTTAGCACAGAGATAAGAGTAATTATGTCTGGACTGGGAAATACTTCATGGAGAAGGTGACATTTTTAAGGAAGCCTCAAGCTAGATAAGCCAGAGAAAAGCAATTCAGGCAGAGAACTGTGTACCCAAAGGCACACAGGCATGGATTAGCCTGGCCTTTGGAGGAGTCTATAAGTAGTTCTGCGGGAGGGTCCCGGACATGGCAGGGAGATTAGGACGGAGATGGAGGCAGGCGCCTTGAATGCCAAGTTTCAAGCAGGTAAATAACTTGGTACCCCGTTTCGCCTCCCCACGGCTGTCCAGACTGACCTGAGTCAGACTGCCGCGGGCTCACTTCCCGTCCCCGCCTGCCTTTTTCCTCCCTCCCTCTTCTCCCAATTCTCCCACCTCCTCCCTTCCCCTGGGGGTGAGACGCCCTACCTTCCAGGCCAACTCCACTCCTCCCCGACCCGTCCAACTCGCTGACGTCAGCTGGGCCGGGCGCGCCTGGTTGGCGGCTTTGGAGCCAGGCCCCGCCCCACTGCGCGGCTTTGGGGGAAAGCCCAGGATGCTGGTCTGCGTCGAGGGAGCCGCGCAGGCGCCCTTGGTATAGGGCGGCGCGGGGCTTTCAGGGCTCGAGAGAAAGAGTCCCTTCCTCAGGAGACACCTTGCTTCCGAGGGAGCGGTCCGTGGTGTCAGTGTCGGTTGCTCGGGACCCACGCTTGCGTCATTTAGCGCCCCCCCCACCCCAGGGGAACTGGCTTCCAGTCTGAGCCCTCTTCTCCGCGACCGACCGCGCTGGTGACTCACAGCAGGACTGGTCTCCAGGGTCCTCAACCCAACGGTGCCTGGAGGCGATGAAGGGTGATAACAGACTTCCTAAAAATAGGTACTGTTTACCGAGCACTTCTTAGTTTGCTGGCATTGAGTCACCTACACCTTGTAGTTCTCAACTTTATGCAACCCAGTGCCCTTTTCTTATAATACGTTTCAGTGCCACTTCAGCATTTATAGATAATGTAACCAGCCTACATCCCAGTTCAATAGTATTAAACCACAAAATGCCACAATTAGTGTAAAGGGGGAAATAGAAAGAATTTATAATAATAGAACATATAGTTCATGCTCACTTGGGCAGCACATATACTAAAATTGGAACCATACAGAGAAGATTATATACATATATACATACACTTGTTTTTTTCAGCAGGGAAATGCTTGGGCAGACCCTCACTAGAAGATATAATGAAGTAGTTATTCCCCGCCAATCTGCAACAACTGTAAATGCAACCCTCACTGATACAGACATGTTATAGTAATGGCTCAAATACCACCAGCACTGTTGCCATTGCATTATGCTTTTCTGCAGTGGTGAACTCTCCTGCTGAAAAATTCCAAATAAAACAGAATCCAGCCTTCCCTTGATTGACATGGTGCCCTGCTGCCTTTTGTTCACCCCTCCAGATCCATTCTCCCTCATTCTCCCCAGGGCAGAGACCCCTGGCACATCATATCTCACTGAATCCTTACAAACACATTTGGACTGGGTATCATTATTTTACACATGTAGAAATAGGCTCAAAGAGATCAAGAAAGCTGCTTAGGTCTGTCTGTGGTGGGTCTTGAGTTCAGACTCAGATGTGACTGGATTTAAGGCCTCTGTTCCTAATTGCAAAGCTGCACTGCCACTTTGCAGTTTGGGTCTTTGTCAGAGTCAAAGGACAGAGAGAGTGCTAGAGGAGGTCAGGTCTAATTCTCCATAGAGAAGAGGGCCTTCACCAGAGATGTACTAGTCTAGGTATGCTGGGCTATGGATGATAACATATAGCCTCAAAATTTCAGTGGCTTGGAATTCCCTGATGGTCCAGTGGTTAGGACTCCGTGCTCTTACTGCTGAGGGCCTGGGTTGGATCTCTGGTTGGGGAGCTAAGATCTTGCAAGCCATGCGGCAAGGCCAAAAAAAAAAAAAACCAAACTCAGTGGCTTAACATACAGTAGAGATTTATTTCTTGCTCCAGTAAAGTCCGCAGCAGATCTTCTTGGTAGGGTGGCTCTCTCCTGGGCAGCTCTCCTTCAAGCGGTGAAATGAGAGATTCGGCTTTCTTTCATTAGGAAGCTCTGCCACCTCAGAGCCTTTTGCTTCCAGCCTCACAGATGAAAGGGAGAGTGTGTGGAAGATTACTTGGAATATTTTATGGGCAAATGTGGAGGTGGCTTTCATTTCTTCTACCCTTCTCCTATGGGCTGAACTCAATCACATGGTCCATACCTAGATGCGAGGGGGCCTGGGAAATGTAGTCTGTGTTTGGTGAGCACAGCCATGTCTGCAGAAATGTCAAGCTCTTCCAGTCCCTATACTAAGAGCATAAAAAAAGGAGGCTTAAGTTCGTGCCATCTTTTTTTTTTTTTTTTTTTTGCTATGAATACCTTTTACTGAAATACTGTAGGACTCACTTTCACAGTAAGGTACGTAAACTGTTTCTAACACAGGAGCCAAGTAACATCCAACTCTCCACGTACAGCATCTTGCCATTTGTAGAAAAATCCTTTCACATTTTTAAAAATTAGCTTCGGCTGGAAGGCCTGGGGTAATGGTTGAAGCCCAGAGTGTCTCTGAAGATGCTGCATGAGAGTTTTCATTGCTGCTTTGGAGGCTGGGAGGCCCACTGGCCAATGAGGAGGCCAGAGCTCCACTGACGGATGAGGAGGCCAGGCAAGATGAGCTGGAACATGTGGGGGGAGCTGGGTTCTGCACTTATTCAGACTATGGGTTTCTCATCATCCTTCCTAGACGGGCTCTGGAAGATGGTCTCTTTATGTCTACATGTTGTGCTGCACCCCACAGGCCTACAAGGCCTGTGCTTGCCCTGCTTCAAGACTGAAGAAAGAGCCCGGAGTCAGCAACAGAGACATCAATGATTTAATGGATGGGGGAGCTTATACATCTGAAGCAAGGTCCTGGAGCGACAGCCCACCATGTGCAGCGAGCGGCAGGCAGGACATGGCGGCAGTCTTCACTCCAAGTGTTATCTTTGCTGTTGATCTGCTGAATGACTACGCCTCATATCCTGCCCCCTTTCAGGGCCTTAGTTTCCTCATTTGTTACATGGTTGTGGAAGCCCAGCCCTCAGAGCTGCATGATGGCCAGATGTAATTGGTAGGATAGAGTGGTTGTTGGGGGAAATCATGGAGAGAGCTGCCTCCTCCTGAGGTCTGACCTTGCCTAATGTCTCTCCGGACTCCACTTTCCACCTTCTGCAGCAAGGAAGGCCCAGCAGGACCTCCTGGTTGTTGAGGAGGCCTTCCCTGCGAAGCCTCAAGTGCCCATGGTCCCTCTGAACACTGGCATTGTTGGGGAAGAACGGTTCTGAGTAATTAATCAAGAGTGAAATCCAGATACTAGAATCTACCAGAGAACTCCAGCAAGCGCCTGGAGACCCAGTGGAGGCCCCAGAGAACCTGGCATGAATCCAAGGAGATGCTGGAGCTGTGGCCGAGGAGCTGAGCTGGTGTGTGTTGGGGAGCCCATGCTCATTTCAGTGGTCGTCCACAGTTTGGTCTGCCCCAAACCTCTCTTCCAGGAGTCAGATCTCCCACACCCAAACTACAAGGTTGTAGTGGGGAACTGTCATGTTTCTACAGTAGGCCCCTGGCCCCTGGTCACTTGATTGGTCCAGAGTCAGGCACTTGACCCACACTGGAACAATAATTTTTCTGCTTGGGAATTTTGGAGAGAGAAAGAGCTATTTTAACTTCTCTCCAGCTGCTTGGTCCAATAACATATAACCCTTAGGTTCTCTTGACAGTCATATTTTTCTCACTGTGTGGAAGTAACAAGCAGGGGAAGCTGGTCTGATGAGAGAGAATGAAAGATGAGGAGACTTCCAGTGGTGTTTGAGTTTCTGATTCTGCTCCATTCCTGAGGCTGGGCTGTAATCTAGACTCTGATATCATTAAAATTAAGTTTCCCCTTTTTGCTTAAGCTAGTTTAGATAGATTTTGTTGTTGTTGTTATTGATCCAAAGAGCTAAGGAATAGTATGAACTTCCTTATCAAACACATTTATTCATTCAAGAAATATTTCTGGTGCATCTACTATGTTCCAGGTACTGTGCAAAGTACTGGAAATTTGGGACTTCCATGGTGGCACAGTGGTTAAGAATCCACCTGCCAATGCAGGGGACACAGGTTCGGGCCCTGGTCTGGGAAGATCCCACATGCCGTGGAGCAACTAAGCCGGTGTGCCACAGCTACTGAGCCTGCGCTCTAGAGCCCACAAGCCACAACTATTGAGCCCATGTGGCACAACTACTGAAGCCTGTACATCTAGAGCCCGTGATCTGAAACAAGAGAAGCCAGCACAATGAGAAGCCCGTGCAACACAACGAAGAGTAGCCCCCGCTCGCCGCAACTAGAGAAAGCCCATGCGCATCAACGAAGACCCAGTGCAGCCAAAAATAAATAAATTTATAAAAACAAAACAAAAACGCCCCCCAAACCCTCAAAGTACTGGAAATTTAACGATGAATAGGATAGACGTGGTATATACCCCCAGGGACCTTATACTTGGAGGCTAGGGCAGGACAGACCTGGAACAAGTACTATACAGGTAAAATCCAGGTTTATGAGAACTGTCAAGAAGGAAAAAAATTTTCCTCTACCTTTCTCTGCTCTTCTGTCTGGTCTAAGAATTAAATTGACACGAGACGGACTAACAGGAGAAAACCAAATTTAATTACTTATGTACAAGAAATCCACATTAACATGAGAGATTCCAAATACAGGCAGCATGAGGTATATATGTCATTCTGGACTAAGGAGAAGGGAGCACGTGTCTGGGACTTCAAAGGGAAGGAAGGCAATTTGTAGGAAGATGAAAAAAGAGCAAATGTTTGTTAAATGTTTGCTGGGCCGTGTAGAAACAATGGGACAGAGAGAGGAATTTTAACAAACAGACTTTGCTAGTTTCCTGCCTGTCTACCACACCTAGTTCATATTATACTATAGATAGCTCTGGTGATAGTTCTCTTTCCTGGAGAAGGCCCTCTCTCTGAATTCTTTCAGGTAGTTAAGGGGGAGGTGAAAAGAAAACAAAGAGAACAACTTCCTGAGTCTTTTGTTTCTTCCTCATGCCAAAGAGACGTATTCTGGGGTGGCAAATTTTGCTCCCCTACAAAATATATCACAGGGTTGTGAGAACATACAAGCTGAGAACTGAAGGACGGGGCAGGGGTTGGGTGGAAGAAGATTGGAATTAGGATGTCGTGGAGGGAGAGCATCCCAGGCAGGAAGAAGAGCATGAGTGATGACAACTCCATCATGAACCAGCATCCTCTGGAGAGAAAACAACACTCGAGCTGAGCTGGACCAGCTAAGGGGCCTGATTTTTCACCTCCCCCCATTTTGAGCCCTCAGATAATACATTGGTAAGAAGACTCTTTCCTTTTCCCCAGAAGCAGCCTAGCAGGGACCACTCCCTCCTGTCCAGACTTTTCTATTCCTTATTATTTTTTTTTATAAATTTGTTTGTTTATTTTTGGCTGCGTTGAGTCTTCGTTGCTACATGCGGGCTTTCTCTAGTTGCCGCGAGCGAGGGCTACTCTTGTTTGTGGTGCGCGGGCTTCTCATTGTGGTGGCTTCTCTTGTTGCAGAGCACGGGCTCTAGGCGCATGGGCTTCGGTAGTTGTGGCACACGGGCTCAGTAGTTGTGGCTCGTGGGCCCTAGAGCGCAAGCTCAGTAGTTGTGGCGAAGGGGCTTAGTTGCTCTGCGGCATGTGGGATCTTCCCAGACCAGGGCTTGAACCCATGTGCTCTGCATTGGCAGGTGGATTCTCAACCACTGCGCCACGCGGGAAGCCCTGTTCTATTCCTTATTGAGCTGTTGCATGGGGAGAAACACAAAACACTTCCAAGAAGGCCTTGACACACTGAACATGATCTGTATATGCATTCTTCCCTTTCATTCATACCCCTTTCAGCAGAGAATGCTAACTTTCATCCTAATAGCCATTATCCCCACCTTACTTACTCCTATGTTGGGGGCACCATGTATCTGGCTAATAAAACCACATTTCCCAACCTTCCTTGCAAATGGGGGTGTCTAATGAGAGGTCAGTGGAAGTGATTGGGTGGGATTTTGGGAAAGCTGTTTAAAGGAGTTAACTCAGCAAGCACCCCTTTTCCCTTTCCCCCTATTCTTCTTTCTTTGTCCCTGGGACATGAATTTGATGGGTGGAGCTCCAACAGCCATCTTTCACTCATGAGGTGATCTTGAAGATGGACGTCATGTGCTGAGGATGGCAGAGCAGATGACAGATTCCAGCTTCTGAGACCTTGTAGAATCCCCATACCAGCCTGACCTGCCTGCAGATGGT
This sequence comes from Neophocaena asiaeorientalis asiaeorientalis, assembly GCF_003031525.2. Lineage (NCBI taxonomy): Eukaryota > Metazoa > Chordata > Mammalia > Artiodactyla > Phocoenidae > Neophocaena > Neophocaena asiaeorientalis. Next base: position 1,941,067 of record NW_020174042.1, on the reverse strand, counting down.
TTATCATGTGAGAGGAAAATAAGTCCCTATCTTGTTTAGGTCACTGTTGTTTTGAATCTCTTACCAGCGACTGGACAAAATTCCTCATTGGTGTAATCCTAACAGCCCTCTTGTAATTCAATTTCTCTCCACTAAATAGTCCCCAAGTCATCCATTCAATCATTCAGTCATTCGCTCACTCAAACACTCTCTGATTGAAGATAGCTATCCCATATTCTGGAATCAGATGAGAATATGTGGGTATAAAAGAGTGTTGTAGGGCTTCCCTGGTGGCGCAGTGGTTGAGAGTCCGCTTGCCGATGCAGGGGACGCGGGTTCGTGCCCCGGTCCAGGAGGATCCCATGTGCTGTGGAGCGGCTGGGCCTGTGAGCCATGGCCGCTGAGCCTGCACGTCCGGAGCCTGTGCTCCACAATGGGAGGGGCCACGGTGGTGAGAGGCACGCGTACCTCAAAAAAAATAAAGAAAGAAAAAAAAAAGAGTGTTGTAAATACCAAAGCATTAAACACATATTAGATTGTGTTATTATTTTAATTAATATTATGATTTGTTGTTGCTCAAGTGTCACAATTAAGGAGATTTTAGTGTGTAGCTATTTGCTAGAGGGAAACTCCCATTAAGTGGTGTGAAATTCAGTTCTATTTGATGTTGTAAATAAAAGAAGCAAGGGGTAACCCAGTGCAAATGCTTCTCAAACTTTAATTTGCACAGAGAAATACTTGAGGATCTTATTAAAATGCAGGTTCAGACTCAGGGGGTCTGAAGTGAGGCCTCAGATTCTGCATTTCTCACAAACTCCTGGATGAGGCTGCTTGCCGCCCTGGACCTTCGAATAGTGGGGACTTAGGAGATCTTTCCCCGTGCTGGGGAAAGAAATGAAGAGAGAGGAGAAAGGGAAGCTAAGGGCAGAGAGGAGAGCATTTCAGAAAATGGGAAACAGTTTCTTTTAGAGGCTGTATCTCCAAGCAGGTTGGTAACTTAATAACAGCCAGGAACTCTGCAGACCTTATTTTGTTTAATTCTTACAACCGTATATAAGGGGAATTCTAATTCTTAGTCTACAGTTGAGAAAGCAAGTGGAAGCTCAGAGAAGTTAAGGGATATGACCAAAGTCACACAGCAGGTCAGTGGCAGGGATGGGATTGCCACCCAGGTTTTTCAGAGGCCAGAGCCTGTGTTTCTTTCCAGGCCCCTTGCTAAAATTCCAGGGGGACGTTTACTCCTTTTGCTGAATTCTTCCTCCTCACCCAGGAAATGCTGGTCAGGGGAGGAGGATGAGGCTGCCCTAGGGAACCAGGCCCCCGGTACTTGAATGTTTGGCTCAGCTCTAATTTATCTGAAAGGCTTTCTGTGGCTGCTAAGCTCTGTATTTTTTGAACACTGGGGCCTTGGTAGTGGGAAGTAAGGTGGGTACTGGTGGGATGTTTATAAGTTTTGCTGGACAATTTCCATTTCGTAAGCCCAGTCTCCTTTCTGGGGGTTGCCGTGGTCCAGAGCAGCAGGAGTATGTCCTGGGAAGTGGAGGCCACAGAGGTGAGAGCAAACCCTGCTCCAGCTCTGACCCGGGACCATCGCTTTCTCCCTGGATGCCTTTGAAGGACTACTAAAACCTGACAGTTTGGCCCAGCAATCAGCAAACCGGCAAGTGCCAGGGCCCAGTGAGGATCCTTGCTTCCTCCCAAGATAGGAGATAAATGGGCAGTTTGTGTCCCCATAAAAGTTCCGCCACTCAGGGTGGAGCCTCTGCCATAGGCTCCCACTGATGGTGCTGTTCCCCAGGGCTCGGGTGTAAATCAGCCATTTCCTTCTCCAGTTTCCCACATGTGACTAGCCTTTGTCTAATTTCACCACCGTGGGGAGCTGGGGAGGGTTCCCTGCACAATAAATCTTTCATTGGGAAGGTGGTTTTATCATTAGAAAGGATGATGCTAAAAAAAGAGAGGATGTAAGTGACTAATGTGTTCAGGGATGATGAAAGGAAGGGCTCAGGGTGAGAAGAAAGGGATGAGGCTGGGATCGCAGAGCAGGGTTGAAGAGGTGTGGGTGGAGAGAGTCATGGAGACATGTCAGGAATGCCAGTGCAAGGCCTGATTGCAGAAGAGCATGAAGGAGCTTCCTGGTGAGAAGAGAAACCAGGATATGTGGTGTGCTTCCCTCTCCTCTCCTGAGGACTGGCTGTGGTCTGCTTGGACATTAGCTCCACCGTTGTGTGGAGGCTATTGGACGCACTGGTTTCAGGTCTTGGATCCAGTCATAGCAGCAACACCAGAAGTGGGGACGGAGGGGCAGCAGGGGCAGTCATCTCATGGAAGGATGTCCAGGGCACCCTAGTGTGTGGTGTCTGAAGGGGAAGGACTTAATTAATAGCATCTACTCTGACTGAGCCCAAAACATCCTCCAGCCTTCATTCCTGCAGGGACCTTTCCTGCTCCCAGGCTCCCCCTCAATGCTAATTTTTGAGACAGCATCAGCATTTCCAGGGCAGTGAAGGCCAAAGCCACCAGTTGGGCTGCAACACTGAGTGGTATTGGATATCTCAGATTACCCTAACTCTGGCTGGTCTAGTCCTAGAAGCAGAGGAAGGCCAGGAAAATGTTCCCTGGAGCCCATGGCCTCCACTGTCTCCTGGCCACCTCTCTCTTCAGGGCCATGCTATTCTAAATAGTTGATGATCTTGCTGCCTCCACTTCCCTGATTCCCATTCTTCTGGCACTCTACAGTGTAGCTTCTGTCCCACCTCACCCCACTGCACTGAAACTGCTCCTACTAATGGCATCAGCAATCTGAAGCCAAATCCAGGGGCCACTTCCCAGTTCTTACTTTTTCTTTAAATTTTTCATTTACCTGTCGATTACAATTGTTTCTTCTTGAAAAATCTCAACTCTAGGGCTTCCTAACTAGGGATCCATGAGAGATTGTCTTAAGGAAGAGACAACATGCAGTCTTTAAAATTTTTATACCAAGTGTTGTACAAATCTGCATCTTTCTAGGGAGGATGGTCCAGGGCATTCATTGGATTCTCAGAAGGGATCAGTGATCTGCCAAAATGTCAAGAACCAGTGCCCTTGAAATCTGTATTGGTTAGAATTAGGTTCTGCTGGCAGTGATCCAAGGTAACCATGGTTGATTTGTTCTTCATGTATACAGAATCAGTTCTCAGAGCTGGAAGGGTGACTCTTCCTAGCTCTGCTCTGCCAACACCAGGGTGTAGTCCTCAACTTCATAGTCCAAGATGGTGCTCCAAGCAGCATGTTGGAAGGAGGGACAAAGAAGAATATAAAGGACATGCTCCTGCTGTCTCTCAAGGATTCCCAGGAGCTGCTATGTGACACTTTCGCTTTTATATTATTGGCCCAAACTTAATCCCATGGGTCAGATCTATCTGCAGAGAGGCTGGGAAATGTCCTTATACTGGGTAGTCTATTGCTATGGATGAAAGGGAGAATAGATATTGGGGGGCAGATATCAGCACTTGTTAGAGCTTCTGTGACACCACCAGTGGTGGGTACTGTGATTCACACAGTCCCTTTCTACTTCCTTCTAGTTTAAGCTGGGAAGACACACTACCTAGATGCCCTTGCAGCTGGCATTCCAAATGTGATTTAGGAATTGCTAATTCAGTGAACTTGCACAGGATTTGAACCTGGAGCTAAGTGGAGAGAAGGGGCAGGTGAGGCATCAATTTTGCAGGTGTGGATTGTGGCAGACTTGTTTCCTGGTCACTAGCTTCCTGGTTTAGCAGCTTCCTGTAGCAGAGTGGTCATGGCTTCTTTCCTGATCCTGATGATAGAGGCATGATGATCCTGAGGGCTTACCGTTATCTCTGGAAGCTTCGTTGTTGTTGTTTTTTTTTTGCAGTATGCGGGCCTTTCACTGTTGTGGCCTCTCCCGTTGCGTAGCACAGGCTCCAGACGCGCAGGCTCAGCGGCCATGGCTCACGGGCCCAGCCACTCTGCAGTATGTGGGATCCTCCCGGACCGGGGCATGAACCCGTGTCCGCTGCATCGGCAGGCGTACTCTCAACCACTGCACCACCAGGGAAGCCCTGGAAGCTTCGTTTTAAGTCTACTCCTCCAGGCCTTCCAGCAATATTGTGAGCCAAAGCTTGGCAAATTTTAATGTTCATCTTGGCCTGAGGATCCAGTTAAAGGGTAGATTCTGATTCAGTAGATCTGGAGTGAGATCTCAGATTCTGCATTTCTCACAAGCTCCTGGGTAATATCTGATGGTTAGGATGAATTTTTTTTTTCTGCACCTCGCAGCTTGTGGGATCTTTAGTTCCCTGACCAGGGATCGAACCCGGGTCCTCGGCAATGAAACTGCAGAGGCCTAACCACTGGACCCCCAGGGACCTAGGATGGATTTTTAGTAGCTCAGTCCTAAGGTGTCCTCTGCTTACCTACATCTGATTGTAAATTCATTTCTGCTTTAACTACCTAATGATGGTTTCTGATTCTCCTAATTTTTTGACTGTTTCTTCCTTGTCTCTTTTAAGAGACCTTCTTCCTGTGTATTTTTTAAAATATTTATTTATTTATTTTTTATACAGCAGGATCTTATTAGTTATCTGTTTTATACATATTAGTATATATATGTCAATGCCAATCTCCCAATTCATCCCAGCACTATCACTCCCCACCCGCCCCCACTTTCCCCCTTTGGTGTTCCTACATTTGTTCTCTACATCTGTGTCTCTATTTATGCCTTGCAAACCGGTTCATCTGCACCATTTTTCTAGATTTCACATATATGCGTTAATATACGATATTTGCTTTTCTCTTTCTGACTTACTTCACTCTGTATGACACTCTCTAAGTCCATCCACGTCTCTACAAATGACCTGATTTTGTTCCTTTTTATGGTTGAGTACTTTTAAGATTTTTTGTTCTAGTTCTGTAAAAAATGCCATTGGTAATTTGATAGGGATTGCATTGAAACTGTATACTGCTTTGGGTAGTATAGTCATTATCACAATATTAATTCTTCCAATCCAAGAACATGGCATATCTCTCCATCTGTTTCTGTCGTCTTTTATTTCTTTCATCAGTGTCTTATAGTTTTCTGAGTATAGGTCTTTTACTATGATATCTTTTCTTCTACTAACTTTGGATTTTCTTTGTTCTTCTTTCTCTAGTTCCTTTAGGTGTAAAGTTAGATTGTTTGAGATTTTTCTTGTTTCTTGAGGTAGGGTTGTATTGCTATAAACTTCCCTCTTAGAACTGCTTTTGCTGCATCCCATAGGTTTTGGATCATTGTGTTTTCATTGTCACTTTTCTCTAGCTGTTTTTTGGCTTCCTTTTTTCCAGGGCACGAACCCGTGTCCCCTGCATCGGCAGGCAGACTTTCAACCACTGCGCCACCAGGGAAGCCCTCTCTTGGTTTCTTAGTAATATATTGTTTAGCCTCCATGTGTTTGTGTTTTTTATGTTTTTATTCCCTGTAATTTATTTCTAATCTCATAACGTTGTGTTGGGAAAAGATGCTTGATATGATTTCAGTTTTCTTAATTTTACCAAGTCTTGATATGTGACTCAGGATGTGATCTATCCTGGAGAATGTTCTGTGCGCACTTGAGAAGGAAGTGTAATCTGCTGTTTTCAGATGGAATGTCCTATAAATATCAATTAAATCTATCTGGTCTGTTGTGTCATTTAAAGCTTGTGTTTCCTTATTAATTTTCTGTCTGGATGATCTGTCCATTGGTGTAAGTGAGGTGTTAAAGTCCCCCACTATTATTGTGTTACTGCCAATTTCCTCTTTTATAGCTGTTAGCACTTGCCTTATGTATTGAGGTGCTCCTATGTTTGGTGCATATATATTTACAATTGTTATATCTTCTTCTTGGATTGATCCCTTGATCATTATGTAGTGTCCTTCCTTGTCTATTGTAACATTATTTTAAAGTCTATTTTATCTGATATGAGTATTGCTACTCCAGCTTTCTTTTTTAAAATATTTATTTATTTGGCCTAGTTGGGTCTTTGTTGCGGGACACGGGCATTCTCTAGTTGCAGTGAGTGGGGGCTACTCTTTGTTACGGTGTGCGTCTTGTGGCTTGTAGAGTTTCTGCTGAGAAATCAGCTGTTAACCTTATGGGAGTTCTCTTGTATGTTATTTGTCGTTTTTCCCTTGTTGCTTTTAATAATTTTTCTTTGTCTTTAATTTTCGTCAGTATGATTACTATGTGTCTCGGCATGTTTCTCCTTGGGTTTATCCTGCCTGGGACTGTCTGTGCTTCCTGGACTTGGGTGGCTCTTTCCTTTCCCATGTTAGGGAGTTTTCGACTATAATCTTTTCACATATTTTCTTGGGTCCTTCTCTCTCTCTTCTCCTTCTGGGACCCCTATAATGTGAATGTTGGTGTGTTTAATGTTGTCCCAGAGGTCTCTTAAGCTGTCTTCATTTCTTTTCATTCTTTTCTCTTTATTCTGTTCTGTGGCAGTGAATTCTACCATTCTGTCTTCCAGGTCACTTATGCGTTCCTCTGCTTCAGTTATTCTGCTGTTGATTCCTTCTAGTGTATTTTTCATTTCAGTCACTGTATTGTTCATCTCTGTTTGTTTGTTCTTTTAATTCTTCTAGGTCTTTGTTAAACATTTCTTGCATCTTCTAGATATTTGCCTCCATTCTTTTTCCAAGGCCCTGGATCATCTTCACTATCATTATTTGGAATTCTTTTTCTGGAAGGTTGCCTATCTCCACTTCATTTAATTGTTTTTCTGGGGTTTATCCCGTTCCTTGATCTGGTAGATAGTCCCCTGCCTTTTCATTTTGTCTGTCTTTCTGTGAATGTGGTTTTTGTTCCACAGGCCGCAGGACTGTAGTTCTCCTTTCTTCTGCTGTCTGCCCTCTGGTGGATGAGGCTATCTAAGAGGCTTGTGCAAGTTTCCTGATGGGAGGGACTGATGGTGGGTAGAGCTGGCTGTTGCTCTGTTTGGCAGCGATCAGTAAAACTTTAATCCACTTGTCTGCTGATGGGTGGGGCTGAGTTTCCTCCCTGTTGTTGTTTTGCCTGAGGTGACCCAGCACCTGAGCCCATAGGCTGTTTGGTGGGGCTAATGGCAGACTATTGGAGGGCTCACGCCAAGAAGTACTTCCCAGAACTTCTGCTGCCAGTGTCCTTGTCCCCATGGTGAGCCACAGCCACCCCCCCGCCTCTGCAGGAGACCCTCCAACACTAGCAGGTAGGTCTGGCTCAGTCTCCTATGGGGTCACTGCTCCTTCCCATGGGTCCCAGTGCACACACTACTTTGTGTGTGCCCTCCAAGAGTGGAGTCTCTGTTTCCCCCAGTCCTATCGAAGTCCTGCAATCAAATCCCTCTAGCCTTCAAAGTCTGATTCTCTAGGAATTCCTCCTCCCGTTACCAGACCCCCAGGTTGGGAAGCCTGATGTGGGGCTCAGAACCTTTACTGCAGTGGGTAGACTTCTGTGGTATAATTGTTCTCCAGTTTGTGAGTCACCCACCCAGTGGTTATGGGATTTGATTTTACTGTGATTGCGCCCCTCCTACCATCTCATTGAGGCTTCTCCTTTGTCTTTGGATGTGAGGTATCTTTTTTGGTGAGTTCCAGTGTCTTCCTCTCGATCATGGTTCAGCAGTTAGTTGTGATTCTCGTGTTCTCACAAGAGGGAGTGAGCGCATGTCCTTCTACTCCACCACCTTGAACCAATCTGTTCTTCCTGTGTTTGTCCCTTAATACTGGTGTATCCCAAGACTCAGGACTAGGATCAAACTACAAACTCTTCCTGCGTGATCCCCTTCATTCTCTAGGCTTCAATCACTATCTGTATGTTTCTCAAATCTTTTATTTCCAATTTTTACTCTCTCCTGAGCCCCAGATTCTAGTATCCACAGCTGAAAAGAACTGAGTTCTACAGACAAGTAGGACATGAAAGAAAGCTTCCATGGTCAAATAAGTTTGGAAAATGCTGGGTTAAATAGAATGAAATTGACTTTTTTGCTGAGGTGCTCCTAGAACTGTGAATGTGCTATTATGCATTGCAAGTGTTTAAGAGGGAGTGTGGGACTTCCCTGGTGGGGCATTGGTTAAGAGTCTGCCTGCCAATGCAGGGGACATGGGTTCAAGCCCTGGTCCGGGAAGATCCCACATGCCGTGGAGCAACTAAGCCCGTGCACCACAACTACTGAGACTGCACTCTAGAGCCCGCAAGCCACAAGTACTGAAGCCCGCGTGCCTAGAGCCCGTGCTCTGCAACAAGAGAAGCCACCGCGATGTGAAGCCCACACACTACAACAAAGAGTATCCCCCACTTGCCGCAACTAGAGAAAGCCCGTGTGCTGCAACAAAGACCCAATGCAGCAATAATAAAATATAAAATGAATAAATAAATCTTTTAAAAATAGAGGGAGTGTGTAATACCTTGTATTTCTTAAACTTATTTGACATCTGTATTGAACATAATCAATACATTTCCTCAGATTCTCTCACCCCTGCCTGAGACCTGGATTCTTGACTTTTTGTTTTTCCTTAACTGTTTAACTGTAGCCAGTGGTGTAGTTCTGTGGCCAACCAACTGCTGCTGCCTGCATCTTGCATTGCTTTTCATCCCTCCATGCCTCCTGTCTTCCCTTTTATATCATTCTTTCTTTCTTTTTTTTTTTTTTGCGATATGCGGGCCTCTCACCATTGTGGCCGCTCCCGTTGTGTAGCACAGGCTCCGGATGCGCAGGCCCAGCGGCCATGGCTCACGGGCCCAGCTGCTCCGTGGCATGTGGGATCCTCCCGGACTGGGGCACTAACCCGTGTCCCCTGCATCGGCAGGTGGACTCTCAACCACTGCGCCACCAGGGAAGCCCTATATCATTCTTGAGGCTTTGGTTTTGTGCCTCCATAAAAAGCCTGAGCATATAATCTTTGCCTCAGGTTCTGTTTTCTAGGGAACCTGGGCTAGTACAACCTGCAACAGACCCCCCCACCTTTTCCTGGAATATTAACATCTCCTGGAACTTGGGGTTCCTAGAACACACTTTGGAAATGTGGCATTGGTTATTTTATTTTTCCTTGGATATCTGCGGGCACCTGAGACTCAGCGTGTCCAAGTCCGAATCAATCTGTTTTCCTTTATATCTGTTCCTCGTTTGGCCTTTCCTGTCTTAGTGACTGCATCACATTTGCTCATCACCCAAGTGACCTGGGTGTTGTTCCTGACTCCTCCTTTTCCTCTTCCATTCAATCTGTCACCCCCTCTTGCTTCCTCCTTTCTTCTTCTCATCTAATTAACAATTATTCATTCTTAAAGAGACAGTGTAGATATCATCTTTTTACCCTGTCTCCTCAGTCTGTTGGGGTCTGGGTGATATACCACTCTGAGTTCTCATAGGCCCTTAAATTGTCTCTCTTACAGCACTTATAACACTGTATGTTAATTGATCTTTTAAAAATGAATCTGTTTCCCCCACCACCTTTGGTGTCTTATTCAGTTCTTAATCCCCAGCACCTAGGATAGAGAATTTACTGATTTATTGATTGATGGGAGTGGGTGAGGCAGGTGGGAGAGAGAGAACTCCAATTTGTAAGTCCTCAAAGGGAGGAAAAATAATTTCCCCTCTAACTTTCTGAGTTCTTTGCTGAGACCTCCATAATAAAAACACAGATTAACAAGAGAAAAGCAAAGAGAAATCATAAACATGTATACCTTATGCATACATGGGATATCCCCGAGGGAAAATAAGTGATTCCCTGAGGCGGCTTAGAATTCAGGGTTATATACCAGCTTAATAGAGAAAAAAGAGGGGGAATGTAGGACTCTCAGTGAAGAGGAAATGATTTTTAGGAAAGATGAATGGGCCCTTAGAAGAGTAGAAGGGAGGTATGATAGTTTGTGACCAAGTTTGTCAGCATGTTGTATCAACTTCTAGCCTCCTTTCCTGTGATAAGACTCAATCTTCCCTTGTCGATGATGCCTCTAGGGAGGGTATTTTTGACAAATGAGTTTCTTTTGGAGGATCTATCTTTAGACAGACAAGGGGGGTTCAGAGAAAGCTCTACCTGCATTTGCCATTTTTTCAAGTGCCTACAGCTCAAAATAATCAGTATACCAAAGCAGTATATTTTGGGGTGGCATGTCCTGAACTCCTGCAGTCATATTTTGGGGCAGCATATTCTGCTACCCTCATTCCCCACCTTTGAAAATTCCTCAAGAAATTTCACAGTCTGGAAGCTGAGTTGGTAGATCTCATTGAACCAGTCTCTTAGTCCTGAGAATAGGTCAGTTCAGTTAAACAACTGTGCCTCATTCCAGGAGGTGGTATTGCAGGTGGGATACCAGCAGGTATTTGATAAGAGGCATATCTTTGGAAACAAAACAAATAATAGTTGGAGCATACTATAAGTCAGTTTCTGAGTCCAGAAGGCAGCCATGAGAAGATTTCTAGATATTGGGCTAGAAGCACCTTTCACAGTTTAAATGCTTCTGATGATGTCATTGGGTGTTCCAGTGAACTTTCTGAGTGATCCAGACAGCAACAGACATGAAGGTTGTCCATACATGATCTGTTGTGGTGATATCTCTGTGGTTTATATCAAGTTGTCCAGTTTCAGCTTCCAGGGCTTTTGGAAAAGGGAAGTTTTTGTTCTTAGTGACTCCAAGTCAGAAGGGTGAAAGAAAATTGCAAGCATTAGTTTGGAGAGTTTTAACCAGATATTAGAGAAAACTAGAATTCAAGATCCAGCCCAGTTTGCAGGTAGATAACAAAACTTCAAAGACAATGCACAGGGCTAGATCTCATACCCACAAGGATGTGTTATAATTTTCTATTGAAACATAATTTTTCTCTGTACAATCACCCCCATTTCTAGCAAAGGTAATCACGGTAAGATGAATCTGTTTGCAAAATAAGTCTAGTCTCACTAAACTTGGCCTGATTATTTACATAAGTGCAGCAAGAATAGCAATTGACCATATAGGCTCTTTTAAAATCTGCTTTGTTGGAACTTTCATAAGGAATCTCAGATTGGACTTTTAAAAGACTTTCAAGGCTAGGAAGCCAAACCAAAAACTCGTCATCAGACTTCACATGCATATCAATGCATTTGGGTGATTTCCTCTGTGCTCCAAGTCACCAAAATATCCTGAGGTTCCTGGGTCTGCCAGGAATTGATCTTCCTTACTCACCTGGTACGGCTGGAAACCCTGAAATCAAGGAACCAGGAAGTTTCTCAGAAGGGGGCTTAATAAGCATTGGCTCCTTAAAGTCAACCTTATTTCCATAAAGCTGTCTGGCCATATCTGATTCTATGTACATCATTCTCAAATTTGATATCTTAGTCAAAGCCTTAGTAATATAACCAATGTTTCCAATTGTGTCCTATCACAAGGAGAACAGATTCTTATCAAACTTACACAAATAGTTATATTGCCATGAAAATAAGAATACTCAGTAAGAGTCTGAATTCTGGAGGGATCAGGTAGGGAGAAAAGATAAATGCCTCAATTCTGTTTACAAAGGTACACTTTACCAAATTGCCATAAATCATAGATAGCTTAAGAGAAAAGAGAAAAGTTTTCTTAAATCTAGAAAACAAAACATTAAAGAACTAGCAATGTTTCAAACAAAAAGTCATAATTATTGTAATCATTCTCAACAGTTTATTCAGTCCCAGGTAATTAATTCTTGTTTGCTTGATCTTGAGCTAGTAGTTTTATGAATCATTCTGTTTTTCTATTAGAGTTCTGGAAATTCTTACCCAGTTCAATGGTATGATCTCAAAGTTATTGGAAACCGATATTCTAGAGTACTTATCAAAGTCCTTTCTGTGAATCTGAAGACAAAGTGTTTTTGGATCATAGCTACTTGCAAAAGCTTTCAGGAAACATCAGACTAAAACAATAACTGTCTGTGACTGACCAAAAGACTTAAAAATGGCCATGGTTAAAAACCTGATGAGAGTTCATTTAAACACAATTGACAAGGAAATTTGGTTATTTCTGTGTCATACAACAGTTTAAGATGATAGCTAGAGTTATGACTCATAACATTATACCAGGACATATCAGATTCTAGGAATTTCATATAATTTCTGGAACACCTATATTGATAATATAACACCCATACAAATATAACTTAAGAAGGTTAAACATTATTACTTTTTAAAAAATAAATTTATTTATTTATTTTTGGCTGCTTTGGGTCTTTGTTGCTGCATACAGGCTTTCTCTGGTTGCGGCAAGCGGGGGCTACTCTTCGTTGCCGTGCGTGGGCTTCTCATTGCAGTGGCTTCTTTGTTGTGGAGCACAGGCTCTAGGCACATGGGCTCTGTAGTTGTGGCTCGCGGGCTCTAGAGCGCAGGCTCAGTAGTTATAAGCCCAGCACTTATTTTTCTTTAAGCTAATTAAATAGAGCTCTTTTACAAATCAATTTTGGCACTACCATCCAGAGGTGGAAAAATATCACATATACATAACATACATGTATAGGCATACATAAACATACAGACAAATGCAAACTGAGATCTTACAGCTTTCATTTAAAAATTTTAGCCATATGTCAGGTACATTAATTCAAAACTCACTAGTACATGAAAGAACAGTTGGATCCAAATTGTGTTTCTGGCAGATGAATATGTTATAGTTACCCACTAGATGGCTAAAGTTTTCACTTGTATTTGTGGATAAGACTTTAAAGAGTTTTCACTTTCCCAACTTCCAAAAGCTCCTGTTTCCTTTTTAGCCCCAAGTAGTTGCTTTTGTAGGTCTTTGAGCCCCTTGAGAGCCCCTGATGGAGGGTATGGGGGCCTAAAGTTCAAGTGACTGTAGGGAGTTGAGGGTCTGAAGTGGGAAGGGAAAGGTCTGGCAGGGTGGACAGAGGGCTGGAGGAGGTAGGAGTTTGAGGGGGAACATAGCAAAGGATTCAAGGGAGCTGAATGGAAGATGGAAGGCAGCAAAAGGAGGAAGGAGGAGCAGGGGATATGGGAAGGAAGAGGTCTTAGAGGAGCCAGTCTGGGGAGATCTTAAGTTTTCCCAGTGAAGTTTCAAATCATCCTTAGCAAAATCATGTCAACAAAAAGGAAGTAGACACAACTGGCAGGGAATGCAGTCAGCAGGGGTTCGAGAAGAGGATTTCAGTTGGGACTTCCCTGGTGGCGCAGTGGTTAGGACTCTGCACTCCCAACGCAGGCGGCCCAGGTTCAATCCCTGGTCAGGGAACTAGATCCCACATGCATGCCACAACTAAGAGTTCACATGCCACAACTAAGATTTCACATGCCACAACTAAGGAGCCAACAAACCACAACTGAGGAGCCCTCAAGCTGCAGCTAAGGAGCCCACGTGCCGCAACTAAGACCCAACACAACCAAATTAAAAAATAAATAAATAATAGAGTAAGAGGTTGCTAAAAAAATAAAAAAAAAAAAGGTTTCGGTTGACCAGAAAGTCCTCGTGGGAGGAACACGATCAAATAGAGAGAACAGAGAAGTTTTTTTAAAAAAAAACTTCTCAGCTGCATCTCACAGGGAGATCAGCTTGGTGCTTTGTGACCACGTAGGGGGTTGGGATAGGGAGGGTGGAAGGGAGATGCAAGAGGGAGGGGATATGGGGATATATATATATGGGGATATATATATACATATAGCTGATTCACTAACACAACATTGTAAAGCAATTATACTCCAATAAAGACATTTAAAAAATTTAAAAAGCTTCTATCAGGCTCTGAATATCAGCTTCCAATTAGGCCATCTTCTGACCATAGAACTCTTAAAAAAAAGTCCTTTCGATATTATATCAGATTTCAGCCAGGACAAACAGTAAATATTTCTGACAATATTGAACTTCTTTTTAAAACTTATCTCTTTCCCTTTTCTTTTATACCAAAGGTATAACTATCAAGTGACTCAAAACCAAAACTTTTATGAGTTAACTATGGATGCAAGAGCTGTCCTGAAAAAGGGTGCAAAAGATGCAACTCTCCCAAGATCCAGAACTACTCACAAATATCGCTGGAAAAAAAAAGGCTTAGCTCCCCTGCAACAGGAGGCTAGCTGCAAATGGGGTGTGACCCACAGTCTTGTCTGGCCACATTCTTGGGGCCCCCAAACTGATGTTTGAGCCACTTGTACACACAAGAACAAACAGCCTGCCTGCAAGCCAAGGTCTCAGGACACAAAGTAGACAAAAAGGAAAGCAGTAGTTGTTTCTGGGAGGGAAAGGATAGATAACCAAAGGGTACTCCAAAAACCAAATTCATAAGAGTCACAATTCAAAGAACTAATCCTTAATAATGTTTTTCTCCTGCTAATCTGACATTGGAAAGGAAGGGACCACACGAAATTTTACCTTCCTCCCTTTATTGGGCGATCCAGATGGAGATCCAGGAGTGCCAACTTTGGTAAGAATTCTCACCCTTCTGCCAGTGTTCCCAGGATTCCATCTGAGTAGGGTGTCTCAATGGTCCCATCTCATCCCCAGAAACTGTAGGAGAGGAAAAATGATTTTCTCTGTACCCTTCTGAGTTCTGGTCTGAGACTCACGTAATAAAACACAGATTAACAAGAGCAAAGCAAACAGAAGTTTATTAGCGTGTCTACCTCATGCATATGTGGGAGATACCGAGGGAAAAATGAATAATTCCCTAAGGTGGCTTAGAAGTCAGGATTAAATACCATCTTAATAGTGAAAGGTAAAAGGGGATTTAGGCCTAAGAGGAGAGGAAATGATTTTTAGGAAAGATGAATGGGCCCTTTGAAGAATAGATGGGAGGTATGATAATTTGTGACAAAGTGTGTCTGGATGATTTATGGCCTCCTCTCCTCTGATAAGAGTCAGTCTTCACTAGCTGATGCTACCCCTGGGGAATAGATTTATGCCAACTGAGTTCATTTCGGAGTTTCTGTCTTCAGACAGATAAGGGGAGTTCAGAGAAAGCCTCTCCTTGCATTTGTTGTTTTTCAAGTGCTTACAGCCCCAAATAATATATCAAAGCAGCATATTTTGGAGTGGCATGTCCTGAACTCCTACAGCCACATTTTGGGGTGGCATATTCTGCTACCCTTCAACCTCCATCTTAAGCAAAACGGAAGTATTCTGAGATGGTGAGAAGTACATGTTTGCTCTACCCTGGGTTAAGGTGGCTGGAAACTACATTTTATAATTAGCTCCAAAGTACCATTCAAAGATTTTAAATAAAGCGTTCAAGCAGGACTACTGCCACACACTCCGACATAGCCAGAGGTGCCCAGCTCTCAAGGAGGCACCCACCGTAAGGATTGGCCCTTGCAGGAACTTGAGAGTGATTGCATCCAGAAATGGTGGGCCCTGGCACCTTATGTGTCTCACCCTATTCCTTGGGCCTGTTAGCAGTTAAGCTGGGAGATTCACTGACTCATGATGAAGATCAGAAATTCATGCCTGTTGTAAAATAAAGTTCCATTTAGGGGAGCGTATTAGTTTCCTCGGGTTGCCATAACAATGTTTCACAAACCAGCTGGCTTAAAACTGAAGAAATTTATTTTCTCATGGCTGTGGAGGCTAGAAGTCTGAAATCAAGGTGAGGGTAGGATTAGTTCCATTTGAGGTTCTGAGGAGGAATCTGTTCCATGCCTCTCTCCTAGCTTCCCATGATAGCCAGCAATCCTGGCGTTCCTTGGCTTGTAGATGCATCACTGCAATCTCTGCCTGCGTTTTCATGTGGCCTTGTCCCTGTGTCTTTCTGTCTTCACATGACTGTCTTCTTCTAAGGGCACCAGTCATATTAGATTAGGGGCCAGTCCTACTCCAATGTGACCTCATCTTAACTAATTACATCTGCAATGACCCTATTTCCAAATAAGCTCATATTGTTGGGGTTAAGACCTCTACTTTTCTTTTCTTTTTTTTTTTTTTGAGAGGGGATGACACAATTGAACCCATAACAGGGGGGGGAAAAAGAATTTTATTTTACATCAATTTTTGAGAGCTGCTTTGTTCTAATTACCCTTATTTTTGTTTAGAGCAGGGGTCACAGGCTGGTGACCCAGGGCCAAATTTGGCTTCCAAGAGTGTTCATTAGGTCAGGGTCTCCACTATTCCCTAGTGTCTTAAGCTGACCACTTCACAAATTTGCATTACCTGAGGGGCCCTTGAAGGCATCTGCATAAGTGACCGTTAGTTTAGAATTTGCTATCTCAGAACATCTTCGTTGTTTTACCACCTTAGCCTCAGAACTACGCTGAGAGGCAGAACAAATGTGTTCTCATTTCACTGACCAGGAAACAAATGTGTTCCCATTTCACTGACCAGGAAACAGTCTCAGAAAGTAAAGGTGATCTGCCTGGATCACACTGATCACAGTTGGAAGTAGCGGAGCTGAGTCTCCAACCCAAGTCTCCAGCCTCCCAACGCAGCTTGAACACTGATCAGGCCCACATCTCCACATCTCCAGCCCTGGCAAGGCAGCAGTGGGCTCTCAGGACCCGCCTTCCACCCCATTTCCCCAGCTAGATTTTCAGAGTAGCAAATGCCAATAGCATTCTTGAGTCTTAGAGACTTTTTAAAAAGCAGGCACATTCCTGGAGGAAAACCTCTGTAGATGTTCCTCTCAGAGAGAAGAAAATATAATAATGTGCTGTCTGAGTTAAGGGCAGTCTGGTTTTGAGCTTGGTCAAACTTTCCTTGTGCAGGTATGCAAGAAAAAGGAGTGAAAGGGACCACACCCTCTCTTCTCTTATTCTGGAATTCCTATTAAACAGGATGGCAGACCTTCTGGATCTATCCTCCATGCTTCCTAACCATTTTTTTTTCTTTTTTTCCCCTATGGCAGCATGAGGTGTTTTTTTTTTTTTTTTAAGTAAAGATCCAGATGTGGAACAACCTTTGGGGGAGGGTGTCACTTAGGGGTCAAGCCCTGTTTCACCAGCGCCCCTGTTTGGAGAAGTTGCCTTCACAGAGGCCGGTGGTTTTTCAATTTCCTTTTTGGTTGTTCTTTTGAGAACTTGATACTTGTTCTGGGCCCGCTTCCTAGAAATATGCACTTACAAATGTAAGGAGATGGAACAAAACTTCTTGGAATTTCCCTTATGCTCGGTATTTTGAAATTTCATCATAATTAATCCAGGTGTAGGTCTTTTTAAAAAAAATTATTCTTGGTGCTCAGTGTGCCATTTTACTGTGAAAGCTTACTCCTTTCTTCACCTCTAGGAAGTAGGACATAATTTACTTCTTTTTCTCCCCCCCTCCATTCCCTCTGTTCTCTCATTATGGAATTC
This sequence comes from Neophocaena asiaeorientalis asiaeorientalis, assembly GCF_003031525.2. Classification (NCBI taxonomy): domain Eukaryota; kingdom Metazoa; phylum Chordata; class Mammalia; order Artiodactyla; family Phocoenidae; genus Neophocaena; species Neophocaena asiaeorientalis. The sequence continues at coordinate 1,923,864 of NW_020174042.1, read as the reverse complement.
CTATAAAACAGGATGGTAGGACTTCTGGATCCATCCTCCATGCCTCCTTCTCCCCCCCTCCCCCAACTTTTTTTCTATGCCAACATGAGGTATTTTTATTAAGAAATAAAAATAACTAAATGAAATCCTTTAAGTCCCTTTAAGACTTGGCCCTGCTGTGTGCACAGTAGTGCTGAATAAACATGACCTCCTTCTTCTTCATTCTCAGCACCCACATGAACAAGCACATCAGCGACAACAATAGCTAACATTTATTGGCACCTTAGTGTGTGTAAGGCAATGAGCAAAGTACTTGACACATTACCGTATTTAATTCCCAGAACAACCCTATGAAGTAGGTATAATTATTGTCCCTATCTTACAAATGAGGGCGCTGAAAGCCATAAAGCAGAAGTTGGCAGACTACAGCCAGTGGGCCAAACTGGCTGCTGCCTCTTTTCTTTTTATTATTATTATTTTTTAAATTATTATTATTATTTTATTTTTTTGGCCATGCCATGTGGCTTGCAGGATCTTAGTTCCCAGACCAGGCATCGAACCCAGGCCCCAGCAGTGAAAGCACCAAGTCCTAACCACTGGACTAGCAAGGAATTCCTATCTAAATTTTCTTTTATACTTCCCACCTCTGGTCTTTTGAACTGCATTTTGAGAGAATTTCTCCACTTGATCTTTCAACTTTGTTTTTCACTCTTCAGCCATATCTATTTTGTGATCAGTCCATTGAATTTTTATTTGGAAAACTGAGTTCTTAAATTTCCAAAATCTCCACTTGATTCTTTTTAATATGTGAAATATCCTTTCACATTTCTTGTGAACCTATTAATTACACTTAATCTGAAGGCTTGTTTTTTAGTAGTTATTAATTCTGTTTCTTGATGTTAGTTTTTCTGATGGTGGATTTTGATGGCCCTCTTTCATAGTCTTGACTTTACTCAAATGTGTAGTTTTCTAGACGTTTGTCCATGTTTTAATTGTGCATTCTTGTTCTGTTTGTTTACTGAGTTTGTTTACTGTTTACATGTCTGTTCTGTTTACTGAGTCTGCATGTAGCAACTTGGTGGGAGGAGTGGAACGTGCTGGTTGGGTATCGATGGGGTATGTAAGGAAGAAGAGGATCTGCCTTGTCTTTTGGGTACGACAATCCTTTCCCTTCCTGGGCATTAGTTTTTTGGGACAAGACCTTGCCTCTGGTCCAAGAGCCTATGCTCAGTGTTTTGGTCTGGGGTGAATCCCCCCTGCAGCTGGCTGATTAGTACAAATGTGAGGAGAAGGGGATAATTTCATTAGATACTCCAAATTCAGTTTCCAAATTAACCATCCCAAGGAATGGCCCAGGGCACATTAAATCTGAAAGTCTGATATTGAAGTTCTTTCTTAATATTTCTACTTTTGTGCCAGGCTTCTTGTGCATGATTTTTAAAAAAATTATTTATTTTTTGGCTGCATTGGGTTTTCATTGCTGTACATGGGCTTTCTCTAGTTGTGGAGAGCAGGGGCTACTCCTTGTTGCAGTGTGCTGACTTCTCACTACAGTGGCTTCCCTTGTGGAGGAGAAGGGGCCCTAGAGTGCGCGGGCTTCAGTAGTTGTGGTACATGGGCTCCATAGTTGTGGCTTGTGGGCTGTAGGCCGCAGGCTCAGTAGTTGTGGCACACGGTATTAGTTGCTCCACGGCATGTGAGATCTTCCCGGACCAGGGCTTGAACCCTTGTCCCCTGCATTGGCAGGTGGATTCTCAACCACTGCGCCATGAGGGAAGTCCCGATTTTTTTTTTAACCGATGTCAATCTTCTCTTTATTATCTACCTTTGGTGTTAAACTTCTGTACTCCCCTTCACCTTCAAAATAATAAATATTCATCTATCTTCTTCTTTTACTATTTTTATGATTTTATGTTTTACATTCAAAGCTTTTAGCCATCTGGAATTTATTCTAACATCAGCCATGACTTAATTTTTTTCCTAATGGTGACCAAGTTGTACCCACCATGCTTTCCATGTGTGGGCTTTTCAAAGGCAGCTCAACCCCCAGAGCTCCATAAAAGCTTAAGAGCTAAGAATAGAAAAGCTAGGACTATAACTCAGTCAGATCCTAATCTCTGCTCCATTACTGCTCACTCTGGGACTCTGGCAGAGCTCCATTCTCCTTAGGGAAAAAGCTCTGGCCAATGATGTAAGGCCGAGAGGGCTGAGGCAGTGAGAGAAGGATTTGCAAAGTACCCTCTAGAGGAGATTAATAGTTGCTGCGTCCCTGCCACTGGGCATGGCCTCATGGGAAACAGTTGCTCAGCCTTGCCAACTATTGCAAGGGACCCCAAGCTCTACCCCTTAACTGTATTTTCTTTCTTTAACCCCCATGTCCTTTCCTGACTCAAAGCCCATCTCATGCTGCTCTTCTGTGAAGCATAAGTGCTCCTTCTCCGGGTCCCCACTGCATTTTCCACAGATCTCTAGTGCAACTTTTGCAATTGTTTGTTGATATATCTATTAGTTAACAAATAAACTAACTTACCAGGTATGAAGGATGCTACCTGCCACGTACAGGAGACAAAACCCAAAACACCAGAAGATAGAAGGTGCTGCTGTCCCTGTAGTATTTGCTGAGGCCCCAGGTGTTTGTGGCACCATGGTTGGGACCATGGAGTGGCTGTGACTTTGATTAGGCTACCTGAAGCTAAGGAGTCCATTCTTTTTGACAAGTGTCAGGTCCTAGAGAGAGCAAGAAGAATCAACTTTTTCTCTTTCCTCAGGGAACTGATAACCTGGTGTCTAAAGTGTTTAGAGAGAATCTTGGAAGAAACTTCAGGAAAGGAAGAAACAAGGCCATCAAAACCTTCAAAGTGAATAAGGAATAAGGTTGAGTTGGAGAATGCTCCCTCATCTATAAAATATGTGCACCAGCCGTTCTTGTGTGCTGAGTGTGTGTGAGGCACCAGACTCTTAACACACCTTATCTCATTTGATCTTCATGAAACCGGGTGGCATTATCAGTTGCATTTTGTCGATGAGGAAGCTGACTCTCAGAGAGATGAGATGATTTACCTGTGGTCACTGCGAGGAGGCCACAATCAGAAGCCCAGGTAAGGAGGGGGTTAACTTCAGAGAGGAGAAGGACCCACCTTGGCTGTTTGTACTCCCTCTTCCTCTCCTTCTCCTTCTGCGTGGAAGAACCTGGTGGGGCTGAACAGAATTTTCAGTTTTGTTCTCTGGACCTTTGCTCGGTGGTTTCCTCTGCCTGCACTGCCCTTCACAGCACTTCTCCTCTGGTGAAATCTTAGCTTTCTCTTAGAGGCCACCTCTAATGTCCTGGTCCTGGTAGGGCCTCTTCCCCCTCCTCCTCCCCTTCCTGTAGCCCTTCAGGCAGGGTCCAGCTGGGCTCTGGTTCATGAGGTACATATCTCCCCAAAGCCTGCCTTCCCCTAGGCTGTCCTCACTGAGGAGAGACAGACTCAATACTTTTTGGTCTCTCCAGGGCCTAATACAGGGCCTGGCACACATGCTTGTTGACTAAGGGCAGGAAGAAAACCAACATTTTTTTGAGCAGTGTCAATGTGTCATTCTCAGAGCTTGTGCTGTTCAGAATTTACCCCTCTAAATCCTCCCCTGGAGATTATGTGAAACTTAGACAATAACCACAGAAATACTCATGCTTTTGACTTGTCTTTTGCACTATTTCCTTGGGAATTATCCTTTTTTTTTTTTCTCCAAAAGATATTTTACACTTTGAGAATTAACTAAGAGAAAGTTTCTTAAAATACGTATAATATAAAATTTACCATCTCAACCGTTTTCAAATGTACAGTTCAGTAGTGTTTAGTATATTCACATTACTGTGCAAAATATAAGATGAACTTTTTCATTTTGCAAAACTGAAAGTCTATACCCATTAAACAGCTCCCCATTCCCCACTCGTCCCAGCCCCTGGAAACGACCGTTACATGTTGTTTCCAATGTGGTGTGTTAATTTGACCGCTCCAGATACCTCAAGTAAGTGGAATCATACAGTATTTGTCTTTTTGTGTCTGGCTTATTTCACTTAGCATAATGTCTTCAAGGTTCATTCATGTCTTAGCATAGGTCAGAATTGCCTTCATTTTCAAGACTGAATAATATTCCATTTAGGTGTAGTTTTTTGTTTGTTTCTTTTTGTTTAATTTTCAACTTTTCTATTGCTCTTCAGTTTCTGTTTTTGCTATTACTTTTTAGTTTTACTGCATTGTGATTAGAGAATGTTATCTGTATTCATCCTACTTTTTGAAATGTATTGAGATTTTGTTTGTTTTTTGTGGCCTTTCATGTGGTCACTTGTTAATGATCTCATAAAGAGTATATTCTAGGTTTTCAAGGTACAGAGCTTGATATCTTTTAATTTGATCTACCTTACTAAGTTAACAAATCAAGTCCTCCATATCCTTACTTATTGTATGATTTATTGATCAGTCATGGGCTAAAAGAGGTGAGTTAGAATTTTCTACTATTACTGTATTTCTGTCCATTTCTCCATGTACTTCCTAATTGTTTTTGCATTATAAGTTCTGATACTATATTTTTGGTGCGTAAATATTGATGCCAGATCTTCATCGTGGCTCTCAGCCTTTATCATTACAACATTTTCTCCTGTATCTTGTTCTCTGATTTTCTGTGAATTCAACCATGTCTGATGTTAATACTATAACCCTTGGGGATTTTTTGTTGTTGTTGTCGTTGCTTGTATTTGCATATGTGGTATTTGTTTTGTTTTCTATTTTTTCCTTCTCTTTTACTTTCAGTCTTTCTGAGGAGCAATATTTTAGATGTGTCTCTCACACATGGCACTAGTTAGGTTTTATTTTATGAGTCCATGAGCTATTTCTAAAGAGTGAGGTGATCAGGTCAAAGAAAGCTTTTAAAGCTCTTGACCCTCATGGCCAAATAATTTTTTCACTGGTTGGACCACTTTGTCCTGTCGCCAGCATTTAGAAGCAAACCATCTCCCCACCACTGCCAGCATGACTATTACACAGCTGCTTAGATATTTAATAGGTGAAAATGGGACCTCATTGTTCTTTCATGCTTTTCTTGGCTTCATCTAATTCTACTTTAAGTAAATAAAGATGGAAGAAAAAAGAAGTTAAAATGAAACATTCCTTTTCAGATATCTTCAGTGAGATTAAGATGGGTGGTGGTGTTTCTTATTGCAGATTTCCATGACATTGGACCAATCACTTTCCACAAGCTCCTCAGCTCAGGCCTTGGATCTCCCCAGGAGAAATTGTGTAGGTTTCTTCCTCAGAGCCCTACACCTTGCTTTCTCACCTTCTGTAGTGAATAGGCAATATAACAGAACAGGAAGATATAGGGTTTGGAGCTAGATTGAGTAAATTTAAATCTCAGCTCCATCTTTGCTGTTTACTAGCTGTGTGTTCTATGGCAGTTACTCAACCTCTCTGTGCTTTGGTTTCCCGAGGTAATAATTCTCAAGGGTAACAATGATTACAATATTAACATAGTAACACCTGTTGGGGTTGTTGTGAGGAACAGTTAATTTATGCAAAGCACTCAGACAGGATTATTACTGTTGTCTCTTCCTCTGGGAAATACCCATTTACCACTTCAGCTAAGGTGGTTTTGGTGGAAGCATTTCTTTCTTCCATGGCCCTGCTTCCGGGTTAGCCACTGCATTTAGTCTTAGGCCAGGGGCAGGCTCCTGACAGAAGCAGAACCAATCAGAGTCCTTTCCTGGGAGCTCTGAAGTTGGGACATGAGAAAAGAAGCCTTTGGTGCCTTTCTGGTGGGGAAGCTCCCTGAGGTGAGACCCAGGCTCCTGGCAGCCATGTTTCCAGCCTGTGAAAGGAGCCCAGCTTCGAGAGTGAGGCTGACTGACCAGTGGAGAAAAGCTGACATTAGAAATGGCAAGAGTCTGACATTACTGGAACCCTTAGTTTTGGCTGTCTCCAAAGGCACCGTATGAGCCAATGAATGTCCTATTTTCTCTAAGATTGCTTGCATTGAGCTTCTGTCACTGCAATCAAAAGAGTTTTAATACATTTCCTAAGGCACCTTAGGACAGTACAGATCATGGGGTCTCCTGTCCACCTGTCTCTGAAAAGCCCTCCCTGAGACATATGCGCACACGCACACACACTCTCACAGAGTCATGGCGATTGCCAGCTCCTAGGAGTGAGCTGTAGTTCCTTCCCCGCCTGCACTGCCCGCGCAGTCCTCTACTTCTCCACACACACCAAAAGACAGCTGCGCCAGTGCCCAGACACGAGGAAGTGCACTTGCTAAATCTGTGCCCTTCTCTGTACGCTCCTTGTCCTTTTCTTCACTGCCCTATTCAGTAACTTTGCAAATGTATAAGGAGCACCTGCCAAGAACCAAGTCAGGCCTGGGGCCCCAGAGAGGCAGTTCCTGCTGTCAAGGAACCCGCAGGCTGTGGGGGCCATCAGGCCATCAAAAGACTGCTCTGAGAGAGACAGTGGGGTGAATGTTGAACAGATGTGCTCGCCAAGTGCCGCAGGAGCTTAGAGGAGGCTCTGTCGCTGGTTGCCTGGGATGGTCATCTGGCTGATCTACCCGCCTCGAGGTTCTCCCCACCCCCGACCCATCCTGCCCACTGCCGCTGGAATGTCTCCCCGAACAGATGTGCGACTGCCTCTGCCCCCTGCAGGCCTGAGCCCACATGCCTTAGCCTGGCAAAACCCTAAACCAGATATTGCCTCAACTTACTTTCTCAGCCATGTCGTCCACTGTTCCCCATTCACAAACCTTACCCGTGAGTCTAACTGCGCCACTCACCTTCATCAGATGCATTCAGTGTTTTCCCACCATGGTGCCTGTCCTCACTCTCTTCCCTCTGTCTCCCATTCCTGTATGTCCCGGCTGTACACACCTTCCGAGGTGTGGGATGGCAAATGCGTTTTGTGTGCCTGCTCTGATCGTCTGGCTGTGTTTCTGTGTTCAGAAGGATTCTGTAGACATACCTGGGCTCAGTGAAAGAGTAAGGGATCAGTCAGCAAAATCTACCATGGCCACCAAATTGGGTGTGTGCTGGGGATGGGCGTGGGAGGCAGTGGGTGGTGAGGAACAGCACACTTGGGATGCATGTGTGCTTTGTTCCAGGTCCAGGTCTTATGCATCTCCCCATCCCCATAAAGACTTCCTTGCTCCTACAAGTGAAATTAACTTCTTTCTCTTCTGAACTTTTATAGCCTTCTCTCTGTGCCACTGTAAGAGCACTGGTTTCTCCTACCTCTTTTTTTTTT